>NC_061091.1:76788018-76823018 GCF_015104395.2 Macrobrachium nipponense | reverse complement strand
AAAATTATTTCTGAAAATGTATCCCCGACCGACGACACCAAAAATTATCGACCTAATTATCTACTACCAGAAAGTCGGAGGACGCGCGACCCTTTATTATGAGAAAAATAACCCCTCTCCACAGGTACGAGACCCCCTGAAGCAGACGCATGTGGTGTACCAATATACATGCCCAGTCCGCGGTTGCAGCGGCGCCTACGTTGGTATGACTACCATGCGCCTGTCGAAGAGACTCTCCTGCCACGCCCAAGAGGGGGCTATCAAGAATCACGCACGCACCAAACATCAAGAGGCCATCTCCCGGGATGTGATCATCCAAAACACGAAGATCATCGGGAAGGCCCCTGATGCCGTCGGTTACGCCTGCTGGAGGCGCTTCTCATCCAGCAAGTGAAACCTATTCTAAATACGACGCAGGAAGAATTTCTCCTCCCTACGAGTATGAGAAGACCTGCCACCAACAATGACACCACCGAGCACGACAACCCCACGGAAGACAACGCCCCCGAACGAGATACTCCTGCAGCCAACCATAATCAAGTTAGCCGTGACGTCCCGCAGCGTAGCGAAACGCCCATCGACGTAACCGCGCCGCTAAGGAGGTCTAGGCGGCTGCAGGACTTACAGCATCGCAACCATCAACGCGTGGAAAGTGGCTTGAGACCCGGTTCAAGCCACCAATGAAAACGAAGACCTACCGCCACCAGCCAATAGTAGATCAGCATGGGGCAGACCCCCTGCTGTCGACTCCAAATATAAACGAGGACGGACACCGTTTCAAGATCAGTCCACCCTCAGCTTCCCAGCTGAGGGTGTCTGGCAGCTCCAGACGAAAGCTCGCTTGCTTCAAGAAAGAGAAAGAGAGAGAGAGAGAGAGAGAGAGAGAGACATATATATATATCGTTAATGACCTTGATAACTATGGTATCATAGTTTATCTGTAAAATTCAAATATATACACCAATTTAGACTCTATTTGATCATGACCTCTATAGGCGCTCTACTAGCCTGTCTAAGTAGCACGGAAAAAGCCGCTATTCGGAAAATAGAGAAGAATCTCTACAAGTGTAATGCTGCTGAAGTAGCCATTACTTTTAATAAAGTATGCTTGAGAGAGGGTCTGCTTCCTAAGTACACTATTATTATTATTATTATTATTATTATTATTATTATTATTATTATTATTATTATTTTTGTTTATTTTTTTTTTGCTTTGTCACAGTCCTCCCATTCGACTGGGTGGTATTTATAGTTTGGGGTTCCGGGTTGCATCCTGCTTCCTTAGGAGTCCATCACTTTTCTTACTATGTGCCCCGTTTCTAGGATCACACTCTTCTGCATGAGTCCTGGAGCTACTTCAGCCTCTAGTTTTTCCAGATTCTTTTTCAGGGATCTTGGGATCGTGCCTAGTTTTCCTATGATTATGGGTACAATTTCCACTGTCATATCCCATATCCTTCTTATTTCTCTTTTCAGATCTTGATACTTATCCATTTTTCCCTCTCTTTCTCTTCAACTCTGGTGTCCCATGGTATTGCGGCATCAATGAGTGATACTTTCTTCTTGATTTTGTCAATCAACGTCCCGTCTGGTCTATTTGCACGTATCACCCTATCCGTTCTGATACCATAGTCCCAGAGGATCTTTGCCTGATCGTTTTCTATCACTCCTTCAGGTTGGTGCTCGTACCACTTATTACTGCAAGGTAGTTGGTGTTTCTTGCACAGGCTCCAGTGGAGGGCTTTTGCCACTGAATCATGCCTCTTTTTGTACTGGTTCTGTGCAAGTGCCTGGCATTCGCTTGCTATGTGGTTTATGGTTTCATTTTTCGTATTGCACTTCCTACATATGGGAGAGATGTTATTTCCGTCTATCGTTCTTTGAACATATCTGGTTCTTAGGGCCTGATCTTGTGCCGCTGTTATCATTCCTTCAGTTTCCTTCTTTAGCTCTCCCCTCCGTAGCCATTGCCATGTGTCATCGCTGGCTAGTTCTTTAGTCTGTCTCATGTATTGTCCGTGCATTGGTTTGTTGTGCCAGTCCTCTGTTCTGTTTGTCATTCTCCTGTCTCTGTATATTTGTGGGTCTTCGTCTACTTTTATTAGTCCTTCTTCCCATGCACTCTTTAACCACTCGTCTTCACTGGTTTTCAGATATTGCCTCAGTGCTCTGTTCTCGATGTTGACGCAGTCCTCCATACTTAGTTGTCCTCTCCCTCCTTCCTTTCGTGTTATGTATAGTCTGTCCGTATTTGCTCTTGGGTGTAGTGCTTTGTGTACTATCATATGTTTCCTGGTTTTCTGATCTATGCTGCGGAGTTCTGCCTTCGTCCATTCCACTATTCCTGCGCTGTATCTGATTACTGGCACTGCCCATGTGTTTATGGCTTTTATCATATTTCCGCCGTTGAGTTTTGACTTGAGTATCGCCTTGAGTCTCTTCATATATTCTTTCCTGATTGTGTCCTTCATCTCTTGGTGTTTTATATCCCCTCCTTCCATTATTCCCAGGTATTTGTATCCCGTCTCATCTATGTGTTTGATGTTGCTCCCATCTGGTAGCTTTATCCCTTCAGTCCTTGTTAATTTGCCCTTTTGTATGTTGACTAAGGCACATTTTTCTATTCCAAACTCCATCCTGATGTCCCCAGATACAATCCTTACAGTCTGGATTAGGGTATCTATTTCCTTGATGCTCTTACCATACAGCTTGATGTCGTCCATGAACATCAGATGGTTGATTCTGTTGCCTCTTTTCTTGAGTTGGTACCCGGCTCCCATCTTCTGTAGTACTTTTGTCATGGGAATCATGGCTACTACGAAGAGTAGTGGGGACAGTGAGTCGCCCTGGAAGATCCCTCTCCTGATATTAACCTCTGCTAGTCTTATTCCAGAGCTTGTAAGTATTGTATTCCAGTTGCGCATTGTATTTTTGAGGAAGCTGATGGTGTTTTCCTCTGCCCCATATATTTTCAGGCATTCTATTAGCCATGTGTGTGATATCATGTCGAAGGCTTTCTTATAGTCTATCCATGCCATGCTTAGGTTGGTTTTCCTTATTATTATTATTATTATTATTATTATTATTATTATTATTATTACTATTATTATTATTATTATTCAGTATATGAAATCTATTCACAACGGAACAAGCACACCAAAGGGGCCACTGACTTGAAATTCAAGCTTCCAAAGAATGCTGGTTTCGACCTTCCACCGCTAAAGACCTCACACCATACAAGGCCAGCGGTTTTTCATTGACCTGGGTGAGACGCGAACATGCAACATCTGAGTGGCACGTCATGACACTCACCACTAAACCAACTGACCAGTCCACCTGTAACCAAAATACGGGCAATTTCAAGCATGTCCTCGTTTGGCGGCTTTTGGCCGAGGTTAAGATACGAGAAAATTCATCAGTCAGTGTTTGACCCTAGCAGAGTGAAGGACAACTGGCAGACATACGTTTAGACCTGCCCAGACCTCTGGGCCTGAGGCATTTGCCAAATACTTGACCCAAATGGAAATAAAAAGATAAATGGAGAATTATTCATACCCTTCAGCTCAGCATTATCTGAAGATTAACGGGGACACTTCCTTCGCAGACTAATTTTTCCCTTATTTCGAGGAAACAGCCCACGAAGGTTTCTAATTAACTCATCTTTTGAGGAAATATTTTTGGAAAATCTGACATCGAAGACAGCTGACATTTGGGCATGTTATTGTATATCCAGAAAACTAAGACACTGGACTGGAAAACTAAAAATAATAATAATAATAATACTAAATAAATAAAACTTCAACCAAACGGGACACGCCAGTTAGTCATAACAGGGACGAGTTATAAGATCTACTTATTTTTTTTTTTAAATATACATTGATAAACTAATTGCCGATGATTTTAGGGTATTGGAAAGCAAATTGATTTATGTCTCTTCGATTATCATCCCAGAATGTACAAGATTTCGTCAGTGGGTCTGAGTCAGATCATATTTTAACCGGATTTTGTTTCCAAATGCCCAATTTAAATGTCCACAAGTAAGCAGATGGGCACTGTCCAAACTGCAGCCCGAGTTTTCATTATAAACTTATTATTAAAAGGAAAAAAAAATCTTTGGTTATTCATGGGTCTTCTCTTGTCATCGTTTTATCAATGAGCTGAGGAAAATGACTGTCTCTCGTCCGCCTATGCCAGGCAATCGAAAGACTTCTTTCAAAAAAATTGGCCCACGAAACTGACCTTTCCAGGAACTGGAATCGGAGGATAGAATTCAGGCCAAAGGCCAAGCGCTGGAACTTGTGTATGATGAGGTCATGCAACGCTGAATGGGAAATCGAGATTTTTAAAAGGTCCTTTAGGTGTAACCAGAGGATATCATCGAAGTAGCATTATAAGATAATTCAAGAGAGGGTTGAGGAAAGTCAGATATGTGAGAATATGAACGGAGGTACAGTAAAAGGAATGAAAAAGGGGGGTGAGGGGCACTTCCTTTCCTGGGTATATCTGGGAAAAGATACCGACGAGATTCTCATGATCTGTCACAGTAATTCCAACATCAGCAAAGAATACCACGAAACAGCCTTTGGGAACTCATGAAATTAACATTTAAAAAGACAACTGAAAACTCCAGATCTGATCACCCAACGTTTCTAAGCACAATGTTGTTTTTTTGACCGGGCTAGCCTTATGCCAGCACGGGCTTTTGCACAAGAACTACGATTAGCTCGCTTAATGATACAAAGTTCTACAAAACGAGCACCAACGACCAGTGAGATACGGTCCAGAAAACTTCAGGGATTCGCGTACTTAAGGAGCCACAAGTTCACAGCTTAACCTGGAAAGACGCTGGACTCTTCCAAAACAGCTGCCTGGAACCACGGCTGGAACCCCACCCGTGGCACTTGGGCATGATGGGAGACAACGAGAGTCCCTAGTGCCCATCTGTGTATTCTGTAAATACCCCTGTTCTGTCCGTTTTCCGTAATCACGAGTTGTCAGGAATAAAGTGTTGTTAATAGATACGTATATTTTTTATCAGCAATTTACGTATGTGGGTATTTTAACTGCTTGCGCGCGCGCACACACACTTTATATATATATATATATATATATATATATATATATATATATATATATATATATATATATATAACAGAGCTTCTTAAAGACATAACTATCTTGATTTGGCTCAGTAGCGTAAACAAGAGGAGAGAGAGAGAGAGAGAATGAGTTTTAAGTTCCTACAGAGTTGAGCTGACTCATAGGTTGCGGACACACACACACACACACACACTCACAGGGTTAATTTAACTCGGCTGTCAGACGCACACGTAAATACAGGCACTTATATCCTCATGTATCTTCGCGTTACGTAATTACTTTCAGGATGTCCGGAGGGATTTTTTTGGTCAGGCTTGTTGTAAGGACAAGTGTCCACTCCCAAACTCCCCTACCCCACACAAACACCCCCTTCCCCCCAAACAATCACCGCCCCTTTTTGCGCATTTGCTCTATAAGGGTCCGAAACGAACGAAGATGCACGGTGTCCATAAAGTCCCAGTACCATAGAAGTATTTATGGCTTTTAATGGTACTGGGACTTTATGGACACCCTGCATAACTCCGATTGTCAAAGCAGTCGGACAGAGGT
Source organism: Macrobrachium nipponense (assembly GCF_015104395.2). Classification (NCBI taxonomy): domain Eukaryota; kingdom Metazoa; phylum Arthropoda; class Malacostraca; order Decapoda; family Palaemonidae; genus Macrobrachium; species Macrobrachium nipponense. The sequence goes on along the minus strand of NC_061091.1, from coordinate 76,817,369 downwards.
GTCCGAATCAGACGAAAATGGCAATACATCTCACGGAACGGATCTTCATATTTTTTTTTTAGTCCGTTTCTTACAAAATATAATTTTTTTCTTTTTAAATCAGTGTTGTCAATGACATTTAAAAGGACTTTTAATACTTTTTTTATGTCCGTTCCTCACAATATATAAACTTTTTTGCTTAAATCAATGGTTCCTATGACATTGAAGAAGGACTTTAGATCTGGTTTGGTCGAATCGTCCTCGACGTTCTAAATTTAACATCTGTCCGTCCGCACTTACTTCTATCCGGCCTCAGTTCTTAAAAACTACTGAGGCTAGAGGGCTGCAAATTGGTATGTTGATCATCCACCCTCCAATCATCAAACACACCAAATTACAGCAATGTAGCCTAAGTAGACTTTACTCTATTTAGGGTTACATTTAATCACGATCATGAGTCTGGCACAGGCCACCACACCGGCCAGTGGCTGAGAGAGTGAAAGAGTTTCATTCAGCATTAGACAAATATTAAACAGGTACCTCTTGCCATAACTGTTTCTTTCAATACCAAATCCCAAATGAAACCTATTGCACGGTAACGGATTCCCCATTAAAAATAAGCATATAGGAGAGAGAGAGAGAGAGAGAGAGAGAGAGAGAGAGAGAGAGAGAGAGAGCCTTAAGCCCTAGATTTCTTAGGGAGGGAATTTATCATTGAATGAATGACATTTCTCTATGATTTTAGTGTCAGTTATGACCATCAAAATCCTGCAAATAATCACTGTCTCTAACTGAGTGTACTAAGGGGCAGCAAATACCAACCTGCTTGCAAGTGGGTAGCATTCGAGTCAGTCCGGTTTTCTGTGGGTATCAAAATCCCACTCCTTTCTTTTTTCTCTTTCTTTTTTTTTCTTAGCTTTTGGCAACTAACACGAACCAGTTTCTGTAATGGATGATGCCTTTCTTTCACAACGGCTGCCGAGCTAGTTTTTGCGTAGCTGAACTTGACGTTTTTTTTTTTTTTTCAAGTCCTTGTTCAAATTCGTCCCTGTCTATGTTTAACATTATATATTTTGGCAGGATTGACGTGTTAAACCTTAGGTTTGAAGGGTGTAGCAAGTAGCAACAAAGTGCGTATGCCATGATTGAACAAAAGCGTATGTTTTTTTTTTGTCCAAAATTAAATTATACCTTAGGACATGGTCCTGAATAGTGGACGGCGCAGGGAACTTCCAATAGAAAAGCCCATTCATACTTTTACAGAGAAGACTCATCACAGCTGTTTCGAGGTCTCTCTCGTATCCTATAAGCTCAAGTTTCTGAATTATTCACGTTTCGGCCATTTATCTTCCATTCTTTCCACGTGGCCGAACGATTTCAAAGTCCATCTGTTCGGACATTTCGTCTTAACACCCTCAACCATTTTGCTTTCTACTGCATGTTACATCCACACTTCGCTTCCATAAAGGAGTTTCTCTTCTAGCTTTCATTAGTTTCAGCAGCTTCTATTCACCATCTCCCTTCAGCGCTGTGCCATCTGCAATCATCCGAGCTATTCGGGACTTATTTTCTTAAGCTACAACCTTGCACCTGCATCTACGGACACCCTTCCACGAAGATACTGGAGAGCCATGGAGATAAAAGACCCTTCTCTCAGACCCACTTTCAGGCCAAACCAGTCACTCTCCAGTCTACATATTCTTCCACATGTTTTGCTTTCATTATAGAACATTTAATTGTTCTTAACTCGTGTTATGTGCCATACATTTTTTACTCTATTTTGCTTCCTCGCCAATCCTACACAAAGCTTTATATTCCAAGTTCTCACGCAATATACACCGACACATATACATACATGAATATATACATATACGCCTACATAAAAACATAAGCCTATATATATATATATATATATATATATATATATAATATATATATATATATATATATATCATATATATTTTTTTCCGCATAAGTAAACACACACACACACACACACATATATATATATATTATATATATATATATATTATATATATATATATATATATATATATATATATATATATATATATACACACATATATATATCATATATATATATATATATATATATATATATATATATATATATATATATATATATATGACTGGTAAAAATGTTCTGTAACAACAGAATTCCATCTAATAAAAGGAGCCCATAAAAACACCAAAATATAGAGAGAAATGTACTATATTTCAGAGACCTGCTGTCTCTCTTTTCAGGTAGATGAAGAGAGAGACAGCAGTCTCTGAAATATAGTACTTTTCTCTCTATATTTTGGTGTTTTTTATGGCTCCTTTTATTAGGTATATATATATATGTATACATATATATATATATATATAATATATATATATATATATATATAATATATATATATATATATATATATATTTATACGTGTGTAAACTTCATTTCAGGAGTATTCATTTAGCGTATGATAACAAGAAATAAATGTACAAAAATAACTAAACCTACAAATAGACAAATTTTTTTCGTGTCTTGTCGTAGTTAAGACAAAATGTCTGCTTTACCTCTATGATTTATGCATCAGCTACGTAAAAGGGATATTTTAATATCTGTTAATTTCATCAATATTAATCAGAAGACGAACAAGCCCACCACCATAAGGGGTCACTGCCTTAAAATTCTTCAAGCTTCCAAGAAGAATGTCACGGCTTTCATTCGAAAGACGTAACAGGATGTAATTGTAGGAAATAGCTTTCAGTAATCGGAAAGTGTTTATGGCGTCGTTCAGCTGCATTATTCAAAGCGCAATTGCGCTACGTGTCGCTCAGGCAATTGCATCTTTGATGTTGGCTCACGCGTGGTGGTCTGTTGATGTCGCGTCTTGCAGGCTTCGTTTGGTCCCTGTGTCACCTTCAACCTGAATATCTAAGACATTTCCCGTTCGTGTCAGGCTTCGTCGTCATATTTATGAAAAGAAAAACTGAGAAACGTTCATTCTTCGAGTATAACGTAACGTTTCGATCTCGACAGACTTCTCTCGCGTTGAAGCGTAAACAAACGAAGCGTGCCCACGATCACGACAGAGATTTTATTTGGCAGAGACGGGACCAGGAGACGAAGGCGGCTTAGACGAAATTGGAATATGAAATTTAGGCCAAAAGGCCAAGCGCTGGGACCTATGAGGAGGAGGTTATTCAACGTTGCAAGGGATATCGAGAGTAAAAAAAGTGTTTTGAAAACGTGAACGGAGTTACAGCAAATTTAAACGAAAGGGGTGGCCGCTAGGGGTAGAAGGGACGCCTCAAAGAACCTTAAGTAATGCCTACATTGCACCGCGTGAGGATCACAGACTGCACTAACCCCGCCCCCCACCCACACCCGCCTACCCTGCCCAAATAGGGGAAAAGAAGGCGCGAGGAACTGTTAATGAGATTCATCTGTCACCAGAGAATGAGACAGAGGTGTCCATCTAAGGAGGGGACGTGGAACGAAGCGCATTCCATTATTCATGTTATATATCCTCGACCCGAGACGAAAGCGTATTCAAACTTCGAGTTCCTATGGTAAGGACCAAAGTGACAACATCAAAAGTCTAGGCATGGCAGAAACACTGCTGCAACTAGGTCCAGACACAACACAGGGCACACAACAACTACCACCCTGGAAGAAGGACACTACAATATACAAATACACAAGCCTGCCAAGAGCAAAAGAGGACTGCACAGGAGAAGAGCTAAGAGCGGCAGCCTATGAAGCAATCAGAAACACTGAGACCATAGGGGCACAAACATACTACACTGATGGCACTGTAGATCCTGAGAATCAAACTACGGGAGCTGCAGTATATTCCAGAAACTTCACAGCCTGCTGGAGGACCTCCAACCACGCCTCCACTATGCAGACAGAGTTAACAGCAATAAGACAGGCACTGCTGTACTCACTGGAGAATGAAGTAGGGCCTGTAATCATCCACACAGACTCAAAGTCCTCAATGCAAGCCCTGCAACAACAGAAAATTAAAGAAAATAAGGCACTGCTGGCTGGAATTAAAACACTGCTACACCAGCACAGCGAAAGAGGAAGACCTGTCACCTTAAACTGGATACCCAGTCACATAGGAATTCCAGGCAATGAGAGGGCTGATGAGCTAGCCAAAAGTACAAAACACATTGACAGAGTGCAAGTACATATACAACCTGCACTGCAACAAGTCAAAATGCAATGGAAACCACTTGCAAAGAAAAATTGATTAAATGACCAACGTGAGTGGGTAGAAAAGAACTCACCGTCTGCCAGATGGTATAAGAAATCGACTGGTCTAGGGCCTCCTCCCATAGACAGGCACACACCAAGAAAACTTGCTGTGATCATCCACAGACTCAGGCTAGGATATAAAGCCTGCTGGGAAAAAAAAACAAAAATTGTGGAAACAGTGTCAGACCATGTGAACACTGTCAAGAAGAAACACAGGCAACCACTCCTTCAGCTACCTGCTGGAAATGCAGAGAAACAGCACAGCTAAGAGGTGCAGCACAAAATGCAATACCTGCACAAGATGCTGAGCATGCAGCTGCCACAGTCACAAAGACAATCATTGAAAACTTAGAAGAGCATGCCCAGGTGCTCTACAACCTACCTCCACCAAGGTAATCAAACTAATAAAATCAATCACCCTCATCACATCCCCTCATTGTAAGGCTCTATCCACATCATCCACTATCATTCTTTTAAAAAAACTTTACCTACAACTAAAATCCTCCCGCAGGGACCCAAGGGAGTAAAGGGTTGGACAACCCCACCTGCACCGCTTCTCCGATTTTCGAAAGCCTTACACTCATTCAAACTTCTTCTATAATATGACATGATGGCCCTCTCTTACTGACACCATCATCCTTCCCCTGTCCCAATCCTTAATCTTCTACAACTAAAGATATTTCCAATTTCAAAAAACTAACATGTACCTAAAGAATCTTTTCAGATCACCTACGGCCGAACAAGGGAAAGGCCCATGCCAACAAGAAGTGTTGGCTTAATACAACAACAACAACAACAACGAAAGCGTATTCCTTTTGGATGTGGTCAATGCAGCTCTCCTTTTTTGGAGGCGTTATTCTCAGAACTATTGCATAGAATAACTTATTATTACTATTATCATTATGAACGGTGAATCAATCAGATAATAAAAATATAAGCAAATGAATTAAAATGCGAGAATTGCATCAGGGTAGCAATGCATTGCAATTTCGCTGGAACTTCTAAAGTTCTATTTAAGTCCTTGTTTTCTCTCTCTCTCTCAGCAAGTCTTTTAGATATAAATATGCATTACAAATAAACACACAAACAGGTGCTTTCGAGAACCTGCTCGATCAGGCTTAAAAAACAGCCTTGTAAGTGAACAGTTTTGAAGTTTTGAAAAAAAAAAAAAAAAAAAAAAAAAAAAACATTTAAAAAACGAGCTGTAACGACCGGTTTCCTTCTGTAAATGATCAACAACACGTTTTATATTATTTATTTTCCCCCATGGGCGTAATTCCCCTAAAATAATATCCTTGCGGGAACAAAGTACCCAAGGACAAATACCAACCCCCCTGGGAACAAAATACCCCTAAGTGAAAATCCTCCCTGGGACAAAATACCGTAAATTAAATCACCCAGTGAGTGTAATCCCACCCCCCAAAATGAAATCCTTATGGGAACGGAACAAAGGACAAATCCCCCCTAGGGAACAAAAAAAAAACAAAAACATAGGAGACACTCCCCCTGGTACCAAATCCTTGTTTAAATCCCCCGGGGAACGTAAATCACCCTAAAATAATATCTTTCCAGGATCAAAATTCTCCTGGGATAAATTCCCACTGAAGGACAAAGTCACCCTGGGATAAATTCCCACTAGGGACAAAGTCCACCTAGGACAAAGTCCCCCTGGGATAAATTCCCACTAGGTACAAAGTTCCCCTAGGTCAAAGCCCCTAATAGACACTTCACCTGGTATAATAATCCCTTAAGATTAAATCCCCTGTGAATTTTATCCTCTTAAAATGAAATCCATCCAGGAACAAAATCCCCCAGATAAATCCTCCCCCTGGGACAAAACCCTTAAGAGAAAATCCTCCTGGTAAAAAAAATCCTGTACGATTAAATCCCCAAATGAATGTAATTCCCCTTAAATAAAATTCCTCTAGAAACAAAATCCCCAAGGTTATATCCCCCTGGGAACAGCCCTCCCCCCCAATGGGACAAAACCCCTAAGAGGCACTCCTGGTAGTAGAAAATCCTTAAATAAATGCCCCAGTGAACATAATCCCCATACGTAATCCCCCTTCCATATTAATCCTAGTGGTAAAGATTGCGTATCTCCAAGAGGTGCTTACGTCAGAATTACTTGGGGGAATTCTCTTATCATTTTGTTTATTTATCTATTATACATTTACTGACTTAGGAATTTACATCAATTGGGGTGTAAAATCATGCTAATATACCAGCAACTAATTAATACACACTATTCAATACACTAAGTATTTTCTGTTATAACTGCAAAATAATTTTTTCCATTAAAAGTCTGGAAATTTATGGACGGTTCTGGGCCAGAACCCATCATCCAGAAAATGACAAACTTGATATAGTTTACCGTCGTTTATTTGAGAATCACCAATTTCTGATCGTTCATAAAATTCTAAAATATAATGATATTCTCTTGGATCTACTACGCATTAAGTTTCGTTGGCTATAACGACGATATTTGGGTGTCCGAATGCCCCAGTGCTTAACTACCTACCTCGTTGATTTTTCGATAGACTCCAGCCAGCCATCTCTGGTGACTCCAGCTAGCCATTTTTCCATGAAAAACTCAAAATGTCCATAGAAAAATGGTTAGGAATTGATATGGAATTGAAAAACGTAAAAATACCAACCTAACGTAACTTAGGGATGTCTACTGTTGACAATTTTGACGTATTAACGATGGATAGGGGAGGGTATTTGTGTCTAGCCTTACAAGTCTTAATTTGCTTAGATTTCTTTCTCTTTTATTAAGCATTTGCGAAGGTTATGTATTGAATTTTTTTTTTATGTGTTTTAACCCCCCCAAAAAATATATATCATAATGTGGGAAATGGCTGGATTCTTCAGTAAAAATAACCAATGCCTCCAACTCAAGACACTGAAGAAACCTTTGACAATTGTATCATTTCACGAGTATCCAAATTCACACGAATATCACAGGCTACGGCCAGGATTAATCCTGGGCTACGGCAGTTACGGACCAACACGAAAATAAACAGTTAGTGGTACTTATCCGCGGCGGCCTAGACTATGGCAGTTGCGGTTTTTCTATGCAGTTTTACCTACTGAACAATTATTTCAAGTAATATTTATTCAGACGACTGTAATTAACTCCCCAGGGGCCAGTACTAAACACGGCGAAATACATTGGACGCCCCAATCCCTAGTGGATGTCGTATCCGCGGTTACGTTCCTTGCGGTCAGTGCGGACTGCTTCTGTAGAAATATCCAGTTAGTTTTCACTGTTCAGACAGATATAAAAATGCATATGTTGGACTGGCATGCAATCGTCCCGGGTTTTCCATTAGTTACGAAAAATTAAATTCCCAGTTTTCCATTAGTTGTGTAAAATTAAATTCCCAGACTCCCACTAGTTATTTAAAATTAAATTCCCAGCCTTCCAAAAGTTATGTAATGTTAAATTCCCAGTCTTCCACTAGTTATGTAAAATTAAATTCCCAGTTTTCCATTAGCTATCTAAAATCAAATTCCCAGTCTTCCACTAGTTATCTAAAATTAAATTCCCAGTCTTTCACTAGATACGTAAAATTAAATTCCCACTAGTTACGTAAAATTAAATTCCCAGTTTTCCACTAATTATGCAAATTCAATTAATTTCGCCCTACAATCAATATTACCATCTTCAGTTTTTTTTTTTTTTACTATTTAAAAGATATATTTTTCCTCTTAAATTATTTTACATAGAACTCCCAGCAATGATTTTTGTCTTGGGCGTAACTGTCAGGTCTTTTAAAGAGTTACGTTACTGCCCAGACCAGAAACAGGGTAGTACAATACAGCCAAAATATAAATCACGTATAACAATATAACAAACACCTACCTTACCTTGGTTACAGCAAACTTCAATTCGTCTTGATCCATTTGCACCTACGTATGTCCTGTTGAGCCTGAGAATCACTCGTCCTATTTATGTTCAAATTAGAGATGTTTGCTTGTTTAGTTAATGTTTGCACCTGGTTTACTCGTTCGCTGTGTGGTGGCTCAGACCGCTGTCTTTTTAAAATAAGACTCCTTCCAAACCGTGGCTTAGATCTCCTCCTTTCTAAACGGCTATGTTTTCACTGATAAAAGAGCACAACTCTGTGAAGGTACATCCTTTCACTCTCACAGTGTTTCCAATACTGACTCTCTTTTTGTTTGCAAAAGAAAGTGACGACGGAGCCGAGCGAGAACTTTCGTCCACAGCTGACATTTAACCAGCGTACGATGCAGTCGACATTCCTCTTGGCTAGTTTTCGTTTCCCCGTGTCATTTTTTGTTTTTATTTCATATTCCCGCTTTCATGTTTCAGAAATGATTGAAATTTCGGATAGCTCATTGTTTTTATTATCATTATTATTAGTATTATTATCCAGAAGATGAACCCCGTTCGTGTGGAACATGCCCGCAAAAGTGGGTTGCCGTTGACTTGATATTCAAGCTTCCAAAGAACATGACGGTGCTCATTCGAAAGGCGAAGTACCAGAAACTGATGTGAAATTCAGAAAGAGGAGATCAGCAATTAGAAAAAGGACCAGATAAATAAAAAAAAAATAATATAAAACAAATCAGACAGTTCATTGCCTTGCACGAAAGTTCCTAACCATCGGCCAAAAATTATTCAAATAAAAATGTTCGCTGCTACGTAAAGGCTTGCTATATACGCATCACCTACTCCATTTGAAGTCTAGGCCAAAGACAATACACGAAAGATGGGAAGCTCAAGCCACAGCCGCATCGGCCGCATACAATTTAGTTCCTGGCATGAAATGAAGATGGCGGTAGCATTTCACCTGCCTACATCGTCTGTTTGTTTACTTTTTCACAAAGCGGGCATTCAATTTCAATCATGAGTGGGCGTAGCCATCATCACCCGTGTGTGGTTTGCAATAGGACGAAAATGATTTTCCCCATCTGATTTTTCATGCTTTTCCTCAGAATAAAGAAAGGTAATAAAATCATTACATCTGTTACAAAGTACATGATGACTTTTAGAGAAAATGAAGAAATAAAATAGACCAAAGCAAAATTGAATGTCGGTGCAGTGTTATTCCGAAATAAATATTGGAAAATATTTATAATACGGTGGACGCCTCTAAGCGGAAAGAAAATATATTTACATGTGATTTTCGACTAGAAAAAAATATTTGCCATTTGAAACCCCAACAACCAACCTAACCTTCCTGGTAATGTACATCAGTAGCCTAATCATGTCAACAGTAAACCTAACCATATCAGCGGTACCATAACCATGCCAACAGTTACCTAACCATGTCAACAGTAATTTGCAATGGAAATGAAGCTATCTTGCAAAACATATCAAAATCAACTAGAAAAAACTATATTTTCTTGTCATTCTTGTCAATTGTATTTCAAATAAATACCTTAAAGTTATATTTGCATATCTTGAAAATCTCTAGAAATATGAAATAAACATACCAATTCCTATCACTGTCATACAATTCGTGAATATTGGGTCTCCATGCCTTTTCCAGATAGGCTTCTCACAGCAACTTTGATATACTGTATATATACTGTAGTTATGTTATATTCTCAGCAGCTTACCATTGGGTTGTAGTTATAAATGTTTACCAATTATTTCATTAATAAGCAACTATTTAGCGAACCAAAGTTGTTCCATCAGGAAGGATGTATCTTGTGGGAGCATTCATATGGGAGAGCATAAGTAGGTTAGTTAAGTTAGAGTGTCTTACTTTAATTTCAAGTTCACTAACCTTTTAATCTATGATTGAATTTTCCTATATGTATGGATAAAAGCATTCAAAATAAAAGAAAATTACATGCAAACCAGCATATCTGCTCCCACAAGATCCATTCTTACCGTTTTCATCTAAGTTTCTGCATTATATGCTCATAATTGTTCAATTTTTTTAATGAAATCTTGTAATTGGTACCAACACCCCACATAGTATTCCAAAGTAAATTTACCATTTGGCAGCAAATGTACGCAGTAATACAGTAGTAATAAATTGGCAAAACAAGTTGTGAAAACCTATGATATTTGCTTGTACTGTACATGATGCAAAGAAACATGGTTCAAGTCAATTAGAATAATTGTTTCAAATTTTTTTAGGAAATGTGCATGCTTCTTGCAGAAATGGCATTTTACTAGAAAATACCAGGCAGAAGTGTTGTTTACATTACCTTCATAAAAGGGTGCCAATTGAATATGCATTTTTGAGAACTCCCACAATTGGGCTATGAGATTTTAATAAATTGTTATAAATAGGTTTGTTTCCTATTTGATTTGTGATTTCAGTTTTTATTTGCTTTTTATGGAAATTAAGTTAAACCTATACAGTATTCTGTAAAATACAGCATTGCATTTGTTATAAAAGGGTACCTTACTTTTACTACTTTGTTGTTGTACTTTTTTTAGTTTTATTAACAAATATTGCTTAACTTTTGCCTAATCAGCATGCAAGTTAAGTCTGCTTTTTCATTTTGATTTCATATTATTGGTTTTGATCATCCCATGCTTTGTTTGCTATTTAAATTCTGATATATGCATGTTTTGTTTGCATGACTTGTATGACTATTGCATGCAAATGAAGCATGTGCCATTTCTTTTACTTTGTTTATGTTCTTTGCAAGAACATTTGTGTACAGTTGCTTAGGTATGTACAGTATACAATCATAAGCACAAGCCCAAAAAAAGGAAAATAATTACTGTATACTATATTGGTGAAATAATAAGATAATATGAGAATAAGTTTGTTTCATTCTAACTGCCCTCTCAATTTTAGATAAAGATACTTAGCAATTAATGTTACATTAACTGAAGGATTTTATTTAATGATTCAGAAATGCCTAATATATAAGTCATAAGCTATGATAGAGCCCTATAATCATGTTAACAAGCAATATTAATCGATTTAGTATTCAATAATTTATAAAGAGAAGTTTATTGGAGCATAAGAATAAATTTTAACATTTAAAAAAGCTGCGCTACGCCACAGCCGAGTTTTAGTTGAGGGCATAATCAATAGATGGCGCGCATCCTGACGGGTTGGATGACGTTTTTTTTAATGGTATAAATAGTCAGTTTCCCATCTTTCGTTTATTGTCTTTGGTCTAGGCCAGTCCCTTACGACGCTCCTGATAGGCTGTTGATAAGCCAATCACAGGGCTGGAAACTTTCAGTTTCTCTCTCGAGTTCACATAGGTAGGATGTAAGTTCCATCTCTCCTGAGGTATAAGTCTTTCAGGAGAGGTGGAGCATATACATCCTGCCTATGTGAACTCTGTAGAGAGACTGAGAGTTTCCAGGCCTGTGATTGGCTTATCAACAGCCAATTCTTTTATAAACTGGGCCTAGTTTCAACTGAAGAGGCCTTTAGTTTTTTTTTTTTTTGTTTTTTTTTTTTTTTATTTCTCGTCATGTTTTACCGTTTACAGAGTCAAGCTCTAGGAAACCGTAATTTCCTTAATGTAAAATAATTTACTTTTTCTTTCAACTCTCATTTACCAAAATAAAAGACAAAGATACTGAGATGAAGCTAAATCATTTTCCTTTAAAATGACACCGGAGCAAACGCTCTATCGTGAAAAGACACTTTACAGTAGATGATGAAAGCAAATTATCTTATTGCGCGCAAGCGGCCATAAAGCACAGAAGACTATAGGTGACAGTCCCCCCTGTAATAGAAAACGATAAGGTATGATCAGGGAGAAAATAGAAAACGAGAGCGAACGTGAAGTACATGATAGGGGACACTCTTCTATCCTGGGATAGAAAACGATAACACATGGGAAGCGTATGACAAGGGAGACCCCTCTATTGTTGAATGGAAAACGATAAAAACAGGGAGGAAATGACGAGGGAGACTGATCTATCCTGGGATAGAAAACGAGAAGTAACCGGAAGGAAATGACAAGGGAGACTCTTTCATACTGGATTGAAACGGGATAAATATATAAAAAAAACAATATTTGTAAAAATAACAGAGCAAGATAACTCCTGGCTTTTATAAATAGATAAAAGAGGTCCCTGAAAAATCTCGTGCAACATGAAGTTCCTGAACATAGTTATGTGGATCCTGAACTTCTTCTCAAGAGTTTTCGGCGGGCCCTTCCAAGCGCCCCCTAATTTCAAGACCATGAATTGGATGGAGGGGATGACAACCGACCCGGGGCAGACCCTCCTGAAGAAGCAGTGGCTGGGGAGGATTAAACAACAGATGCGCCCGCTAGGCTTCCAGCGCAGACACCTCGACCTCAAGGGGCACCTGGGCCTCCACTTACACCAACTGCTGAAGGCCCGAGGGAAGAAGATCCTCCCGCTGACGCAGACCATCGCGAACTGTCGCTGCCAGAGGCATCCCGCTCTGGTCGACCTTGCTCGTGGGGAAGACATCGAAGGCCGGCGGAAGCCACAGGACGCGAATCTGGAAGACCTTCCAGTGGAACGCGAAGAAGTAGAAGAAGAAACAGGAGAGAGAAGAGAAGTGTTGCTGGAACTGGAAGATGGACGAAGAAGAGACTGTCTACTACAGGACCTCCGAGAGGAGATGAACCAAAAAGATGCCCAGTTGCGAATCCTCCAGGAGGAACTGAAGGAGAAAGACGAGATGCTGGAAGCTCTCCGGGAGGGACTGCTGGAAAAGAACGCCCGAATGGATGAACTGGAGGACGAGCTGCTATCGACAAACAACTGCTTCTTCGGGCAAGTAGTGGAGAACTGTAAAATCCTGGATGTATTAGAAGAGACGAGGACTCAGTTGGAAACCGCCATGAAAGAACGACAGCGATTCCAAGAGGAGCTGGAAGAGAAAGACGCCCTATTGCACAGCCTGGAGGAACGACTGGAGAAAGAAGTCGAACCATACGATCTTCTGCAGGAAGAGAACAAGAAACTAAGAGAGGAAAGTAGGAAATTGAGGGAATTGTTGAAGCATTTCTACTCCAGGTATCGGGATAAGCAATCAAGGATACTTAACACTCCCTAGGCCTAACTAGAATCGAGTATTCACACGGGTATTGGTGAGGTTGATGTAGCGTTAAAAAAGGAGAGACTTTTAGTTTGTATTAAGGAAAATTCTACTACATCAATGTTTGTTTAAACTCTTGAAATAAATATGAAAAAACAAATACTTTATTCTATTTTTTTCTTCCTTTCTTGTATGATGTCATAAATACTTTGAAATTTTGAATAATAATAAAATTATTTAAAAAAACTATTTTTCCGTCTTTGTTGTGTGACGTCATTAATGCTTTCAAATTTTGAATAATAATAAATTATTAAAAAAAGACTATTTTTTCCTTCTTTGTTGTGTGATGTCATCAATGTTTACATATTTTGAATAATAATAAAATTATTTAAAAAAAGACTTTATTTTTACCCCTTTGTTGTGTGACGTCATCAATGTTTACATATTTTGAATAATAATAAAATTATTTAAAAAAAAAAAGACTTTATTTTTACCCCTTTGTTGTGTGACGTCATTAACGTTTACATATTTTGAATAACAATAAAAATAAAGCTAAAGTTATAAAGATGATAGATGCGATATGAGGATATCAACTGCCGACATGTCATCTACGACTCCAACACTAAATCCACCCAGAGCCACAAGGGAATATATATATTGCTGACCTTGCAAATCACAGGTCAGAGGTGTCCCAGTTCACACAGTATATCAATTATATTCCACCAATAATGTAGGACAGTTTTATATAATTTATGACTCATTCTCTCTACAGTTCATATTCTCTTTTTTTCCATCTAACTTTCCACCATCTCCTAACAATTACTTCGACATTATTTTCAGCGCTGAATGGACCTCTTAGATCCCAGTGCTTGGCCTAAATTCTATATTCCAATGTACGTATATTTGCTCATGTATGGGCAGTACGTACGAACAAAATTCTTGGATGTACGGATATGTGAACACCTTCGAGTCGCATCCATGCAAAGATGTACATGCTAAGTAAGTTGTATAAAGTATGTATGAATAATAACAAGGCGTGATCCGACCTCCAGCTTACTCGGGATGCGTGCAAGATTTCCCCCTTACGCATAAATTGTAAACATTATATTGCCAACTTTTAACGTAAATTAAAACACGCTAAAATCTACGATCAAATAGAACCTTGTTTCACCAACAAGAATTAAGGTAAATACGCTATATTTTATCAGAAATAATTGTTCTGTACTGTTTAACATGCACGTTATTTATTTCTTACATTTTCATTCTGATAAATAAATCATAAATATCCTATCCTAAAATTCCTGTGCCTTTAATTCAACGCAAAACACCTTTTTCAGGGCTTTTTTAGGCTTTTCTTTCCTACCCCCCCAACTAGAAGAAGAACAAGAACAACAAAGTAGTTCGTAACCTTACTCCCGCGAGTTAAGCACTATAATAATATAACTATAATATAATATAATAATAATAATACTAATAATAATAAGATAATAATAATAATGTGTTTTCAGAAAGAAATGTCCAAATTGCAGGAATTTCATGGCGTGTCTTGTCACATCTCAGACAACTTCCTCATAAACTAATTCTTTTAGTAACATAAATATGAAGCAAATCATTTAGGCAACTGTGAAGCTTGAGTATAAATAAACACTAGTTTATTTATACTGATTTTTTTTTTTCACATATAATCACGACATATCTTGACAATGGAAAATGTCAGTTTTATTTTAATATTCATTCCATGACCCAGAACTTGCTCTTAAAATATAATTATCATCATATACTATATATATATATATATATATATATATATATATATATATATATATATATATATATATATATCTATCTATATATATATATCTAGAGCAAATATTTAAAATCTATATATTAATATATAGATAGATCTATAATATATATATAGATATACATATATATATATATATAATATATATATATATCTAATATTATTTGATATACGAGGCGAATTCCACAGGAAAATGATAGTCGGAAATCCAAGCGCTTTCGTCTTTACTCAGACATTGTCAAGGAGTTAATGAGGTACAATTGGAGAGAAAGGTCTCAGGTACAACACAAGATCAAGAATACAAGATGGTTAATTGTCAAAAGGGTAACAATTAAAAGAGATAATCCAGGATTATCGGATATCACTCGGTCACAAACCTAAACAGATTGACCCTAACCGAAATTACAAAGTTTCTTTACAGTCCAAAACATGTAAAAACTGAATATATTAATTTTGTTGCTTATATTTATCTACAACTTTTTTCATTATGAAAGCATCAAGTTTAAATACACCAAGACTTAAATTTAGAACATTTCTATTATTTGGCTTGATGAAACAAGGAATATCATTGAATCTTGTTTCATCAAGTCAAATAATAGAAATGTTCTAAATCTAAGTCTTAGTTTATTTAAACTTGATGCTTTCATAATGAAAAAAGCTGTAGATAAATATAAGCAACAAAATTAATATATTCAGTTTTTACATGTTTTGGACTGTAAAGAAACTTTGTAATTTCGGTTAGGATCAATCTGTTTAGGTTTGTGACCGTGTGATATCCGATAATCCTGGATTATCTCTTTTAATTGTTACCCTTTTGACAATTAACCATCTGGTATTCTTGATCTTGTGTTGTACCTGAGACCTTTCTCTCCAATTGTACCTCATTAACTCCTTGACAATGTCTGAGTAAAGACGAAAGCGTTTGGATTTCTGACTATCATTTCCCTGTGGAATTCGCTTATTTATGAAGTTCACGTGCATCTACTGTGATTTTTTAAGCATATATATATATATATATATATATATATATATATATATATATATATATATATATAAGAGTATTGGAAAATAAATTGCAATATTTCAGCATAAAATAAGTAGAATGCTCATCCGTGCTTTACAGATAGTTATTTGAGTAAAATTCTGATATTGATTACAAAAGATATTTACAAAAATGTTATGAACAATTTTCTCAGCTATGGAGACATTCATCCTGGCCAACAAGGCGTGGCCCGACCTCTGGCTTACCCTGGGGGCACGTTAAACTCTACGGTAAAATAGTGTGTTTATCCAACGAAAATTAAAATAAATAGGTTATATTTTTTATTTGAAATAATTTCTATGTACTGTTTAACATGCACATCATTTATTTTTACATTTTCATTCTAATAAATCATAAATATCCTATCCTAAAATTCCTGTTTCTTTAACTCAAAGCGAAACACCTTTTTCAGACCGTTTTTTTTTAAATTCTTTCCTACCCCCCCAACAGCAAAGTAGTTTGTAGGCTTACTCCCCGGCAGAGAAAAAAGATAAAGAATACGTCTTCCTTTATACTTTTTATTGATTTTTGCAGTTTTTAAAAATTAAATAATAACGCAGATTTGAGGGAACGTATCGCGAAACGCCCCTTTTAACGACGGATGGAAACTAGAAGAAGAAGAAGAAGAAGTCATAGAAAAACGTAAACAAAACTAAAGCTTATCGTCCCAGCGGCCTCTATTGGCGAGCAGCCTCCTGTTGCCTAGGAAGTAGGGCCTGGGCCTTCGTTTCGGCTTCTTCCTGACCCTTTCTTGTGGAGAGGTTTGCTACCGTGTTCGTAATGGACGGGATTCTTGTAGGCGAAGTGGTTGTAGTAGACATAGGGCGCAGGATTCCTGTAGATGAAGCGGTTGTTGTAGTAGCCATAAGGCACGGAATGCCATTGGTTGCTGTAGTAGCCGCAAGGGAATGACGTACTGTAGTACGAACGGGCGTGTCTGTGTCCAGAAAAATCCGCCGATGGACAGGGGTCAGTGACTGGCGAACTGACCGCGTTGAAGGTCAGCAAAAGCACTGCCGCTGTCAGCAAGCACAGCTGCTGTCAAAAGGGAGGGAGGAGAGAATCAAATAAGGACGTCAAAGCATAATGTATAAGACTTTTTTTTTTTTTACTATTTTTTTTCCAGTTGTTGATGACACTCAATAACCAAATTTCATAGGTTTTTCTCTTACGACTTTCTTTTTATAGGTAATTTGCTTTTTTTATGATGCTCTTGAACCAATTGGTTAATTTTTCTTACGAGATATAAATAATATATATAAAATAAGCGAATACCACAGGAAAATGATAGGCAGAAATCCCAGCGCTTTCGTCTTTACTAAGACATTGTCAAGGAACGACAATATCTTAGTTAAGACGAAAGCGCTGGGATTTCTGCCTATCATTTTCCTGTGGTATTCGCTTATTTAATGAAGTCACGTGCATCTACTGTGATTTTTAAAGCATAGTATATGTACTATTTGAATTTTTATCACAAATAACCTTAAATTCCTGGCGTGCGACTCTTACCTTGATAGCTGAGCAGTGTGACCTTGTCATCATTGGAAATCAGGTGCCTGAGGATTAGGAAAAAAATAAATAAATAAAAATGAAAAAAACATCTACAGGACTTGCACAGATTATCTTGGTGCGTCAAAAAAATATCTATACGCACAGAGTAATCCGGAAAATAATCCGTAAGTGCGTCAGGTGTCAGGTAAAGAGGGATGCATAATTCATGGGACATTGCTGCTGCCTGTTGCTCTTTGAGTGTCGTACATTACTGAGAAAGTTGGTGTATGTATTATCTTAAACAGCGTTGCACCCCGCGAGACCCAGAGCAGAATATAGAATTTAGGCTAGAGAGCCAAGCGCTGGGACCTACGATGGCGAGGTCAGGAGGAAAACCTCAAAGCAGTTGCACTATGAAACAATTATGAGGAGAGGGTTAAGGATAGCAAGATGGAAGAAAGACAATATGAACGGAGGTACAACTAAAGGAATGGAAGGGGTTGCAGCTAACGGGCCGAAGGGACGCTGCAAGAGACCGTGAGGTGCAGTGCTGGCACTCCCCCCCCCCCTCACACACCACACGGCCCCCTCTCCTCCAGAGTCTACAAGGTTTGTCCCATTTCTGGATATTTTTTCAAAAACAAAACAGTTTATTTATTCTTATAATATTACTTTTCAAACACTGTAATATTGATGAAGTTTCAAATTTCTTATATTATTATTATTATTATTATTATATTATTATTTTTTTTGCTCTATCACAGTCCTTCAATTCGACTGGGTGGTATTTATAGTGTGGGGTTCCGGGTTGCATTCCTGCCTCCTTAGGAGTCCATCACTTTTCTTACTATGTGTGCCGTTTCTAGGATCACACTCTTCTGCATGAGTCCTGGAGCCACTTCAGCCTCTAGTTTTTCTAGATTCCTTTTCAGGGATCTTGGGATCGTGCCTAGTGCTCCTATGATTATGGGTACAATTTCACTGGCATATCCCATATCCTTCTTATTTCTATTTTCAGATCTTGATACTTATCCATTTTTTTTTTCCCTCTCTTTCTCTTCAACTCTGGTGTCCCATGGTATTGCGACATCAATGAGTGATACTTTCTTCTTGACTTTGTCAATCAACGCCACGTCTGGTCTGTTTGCACGTATCACCCTATCCGTTCTGATACCATAGTCCCAGAGGATCTTTGCCTGATCGTTTTCTATCACTCCCTCAGGTTGGTGCTCGTACCACTTATTACTGCAAGGTAGCTGATGTTTTCTTTTGCACAGGCTCCAGTGGAGGGCTTTTTGCCACTGAATCATGCCTCTTTTTGTACTGGTTCTGTGCAAGTGCCGGGCATTCACTTGCTATGTGGTTTATGGTTTCATTTTTCGTATTGCACTTCCTACATATGGGAGAGATGTTTTTTCCGACTATCGTACTTTGAACATTATTATTATTATTATTATTATTATTATTATTATTATTATTATTATTATTATTATTATTATTATTATTATCCAGAAGATGAAGAGCCCTATTCATATGGAACAAGCTTCAAAAGAATATAATAGTGTTTATTCTAAAGTAGTAACAGAAGGTAATTACGTATACAGAAAGCGAAGACCAGTTATTAGAAAAAACATAAACTAACAAATTAATGAACATAAATAAGCAGTTTGTATGTTCATTATCATAATTGTGTAATATTCACTTAAAACAACTTCGAAAACCCAGAGAAGGACATATAACGAATAAGGGAATAATAACTCGCAAATTAATAATAAAACAAAACGTTTAAGCTTGCACATTCAAGAAAGATATTCAAGTTAATTCATAAAGTCACGAAACTTGATTCAACTTAGCTGCAGAGGCCGGAATTCGACCTAAAAGTACACAACTTGAACTCGACTGGAATATGTAAAAGCAGAGTCTACTTTAACCATTTATCTACCACGGCAGGGTGGCTAAGGTCACTGTGTACTCACTATAACCTCCCAAAAATGTTGAGGTTCGAATCTCTCAAGTGTAAGTGACTTAAATCTATTCTTAAGTAACACGAACTTCGTATCACTACGTCCACTACTTACCGAGTGTCCTATGTGGTACTTCCTAGGTACTACACCCTTCGATAGAGACGTCCCACTAACCTCCCTGTGGAATGGTCAGAGCTGGAATGCTTGGTCCTCCCGAAATCTGGCTGCAACGACACTTGAGACACGAACTGGCAACTATCCCATGACTGGTGTTGTGAGTATAGCTCCTTGATATATTACAAACAGAACTCCGATGCTCATTAGTGAGGTAAAATAATTCGCTCAATAACACCCCCGACTCACCTTCCATCTCTCTTTCTTTCTCTCTCTCATCGTACCCTGAAGACTTGGAATTATAATATGTGCCTATGAGAAATTTTATTTCTCTCTCTCTCTCATTGTACCCTGAAGACTTGGAATTATAATATGTGCCTATGAGAAATTTTATTTCTCTCTCTCTCTTCATTGTACCCTGAAGACTTGGAATTATAATATGTACCTATATAATCTTTTGCGAGTGAATATAGTGTTTCACATTTATTTCTCTCTCTATCTCATTGTACCCTGAAGACCTGGCATTTCAAATGTACCTATGTAATTTTTGTGAGTGAATATAGTGTTTCATATTTATCTCTCTTTCTCTCTCTATCATTGTACCCTGTAAACTTTGAATTATAATATGTGCCTATGTGATCTTTGTGAGTGATTATACTGTTTCATATTTATCTCTCTCTCTCTCATTGTACCCTGAAGACTTGGAATTATAATATGTACCTATATAATCTTTGAGAGTGATTATACTGTTTCGCACTTATCTCTCTCTCTCTCTCTCTCTCTCTCTCTCTCTCTCTCTCTCTCTCTCATTGTACCCTGAAGACTTGGAATTATATTATGTACCTATATAATCTTTGTGAGTGATTATACTGTTTCACACTTATCTCTCTCTCTCTCTCCCCCCCCAATCTCTTTCTTGCTTGAAAATGTTCAAATACGTCATGTTTGTTCATTTTCTCTCTGAGGAACAGTACAAAAACCTAAATTCATTGATTTTCTATTCCTCTCTCTCTCTCAAAATTCGAACCGGCCCACACCAGGTTTTTCTCGAAACTGGCGTCAACATAATTTTCCCGCTCGGTGATTTACTGTTTGTCAAGTACGTCGAGAATAGTAATCCATTGCTTTAACAAAACGTCGTTGGAGACTTAATGTGAACCATTCTGGGAGACAGAAGGGAGAAGAATCAAGTATCTTCAGTGCCTGATTATTACTGGCCCGTGGAACGTTCCCAGTGACTTGGTTTGGGTTTAAGCTGGCCTTATGCCAGCACAGGCCTCTTGCTCTCGGGGGAATAGCAGCAGCAGCAGCCCGCGCTTATGCGGAAGAACTGGGTGGGGAAGGAACAGGACGTCTGAAGGACTATAAGTCACTGCGGTTGGAGATCCGATGGTATGCGTACGCAAGAAGTGCTCACGCGAAAAAACATAAATGGTTAGGGACTAATTCGGCCTGGCTAGCGTGTTGGTTACCGCCATCGAATTCTCACACACACACACACACACACACACACACCCTCTCTCTCTCTCTCTCTCTCTCACTCTCTAAATAGAATTATGCTAATGAATTCATTAGCGTTGAAAAAAAGAATCCTTAAAAAAAAAAGAGAATTCATTAAATTACAATCGTATATTATTTGCAAGTTATGAATTGTATTTGAATTCATTCTGCGGTTATATTTTCTTATCGAACCATCTTTTGCTTATCTCTGTTATGAGTTTATTATTTATTATAATGATGCTTTTATATTTCGCCCATCCCCCACGAAGAATTGCTATGTACTATGTCCAGTCGGCCAAATTCCACGGGGGGTGGAAGGGCGGGTTGGGTATGGGGCCTCAAAGGTGTCGGGGTGGGGTGAGGAATTCGTCATTGGAGTCGATGACCTGGTTATCTGTGTGTGTGTGTTTTGTTGAGGTGGGGTGGGGGTTAGGGAGAGTATATCCAACACAATACCGGCCCCCCCCCCCCCAACCAACCCCGTCCCAATTCCCCTGATCATTTATATATATATATATTTTCTATTTTTGAGGGAGGGACATCTTGGGTACGCGTGCCATAGGTCCTACGATCGCAGGACCTACTGTCTTATTTGTTTGTTCGGCATTTCCGAGTGTGAGTCAGTAATAGCTCTCTCTCTCTCTCTCTCTCTCTCTCTCTCTCTCTCTCTCTCTCTCTCGTATACGGTTTTATATACCGACTACGAGACTGAAGGAAACCGTCAAATTTATATTTAAAAATATTGCTTAAAACTTTTGATAAACTGCATCCCCAAAGAAACGTATATATGCGAATTTGAATATGTCTGTATATACATACATATGTATATATATGTATGTATGTTTGCATGGCAAGCATAGAGTCCAAATAGAAAAGTAACTAAAATAGAATAGTTATATTTAGAAATGCCTCAGAGATGCTTTTCCAGAACTGCCTACTAACAATTAAAGTTATATATATATATAATATATATATATATTATATATATATATATATATATATATATATATATTCACATCTTCATCGGCATATTCCAGCTCTATCAATTAGCCAGAGTCGATGGCTTCCATGTTACCTCACTACCCATAAAATTCATGGGGTCCGCCGCCCCCCTTCCCTAAAGAATGATAAATATTTGCAATCATATCTGGATTTACAGAACAGGTGAAATGTGTTATTATTGTTGCTGTTGTTGTTGGGGGGGGGGGGGGGGGGTTAGGAAAGGTCAACGGAAGAGCCTAAAAAGGTCTGGAAAAAGGTGTTTCCTTTGAGTTATAGATACAGGAATTTTAGGATAGGATATTCATGATTTATCTAATAGGAAAATGTAAAAAAATAGAAAACGTGCATGTTAAACAGTATACACAACAATTATTTCTAATAAGATATAGCATTTTTATTTTAATATTCATCGGTAAAACATCGTGCTATTTGACCGTAGATTTAAACACGTGCCCCGAGTAAGCTAGAAGTCGGATCACGCCTTGTTGAAAAGTTGTTAAATATGTTCCAATAATCACAGAGGGGCCAAATAGCTAATTAGATTGACTGACATAACTTGGGACGCCTTACCTTACCAGGGTGGGTTAGAAGGTAAGTGTGCTTAGCACCAGATCCTGAATCCCGAAGCATGTCAGCGCCGTCGGTGTACCTCATGCGGCGCACTGTAGGCATTACTTGAGGTTCCCTGCAGCGTGCCTTAGTCCTATAGCTGCAACCCCTTTCGTTAATTTTACTGTACTTCCTTTCATTTTCTCTTTCTTCCATCTTACTTTCCACTCTTTTTACTGTTAATTTCCGTTTCAGAGTTAAATGACCTCTTAGGTCCCAGTGCTTGGCCTTTGACGTGGATTTTATATTCCATTTCAACACCCAGCCCACCAGCAACCTAACCTGACCCTAACTGGTACGGTTTCTGATTAGGGAGATGGATTAAAAAAAAAATGATTACAAAGGTAGTTATTATCAGTCACACCGGAATCATATATTGGCAGTTGTCAGAGAAACACCCCCCCCCCCCTTTTTTTTTTTATTACTTTTAGACATCTTGGCGGCACCCAGAACTATGACCAACCCACATGTTGGCACTGGATAAGTCCTCTCTCTGATTTCGCAGAGGAATGACTCTTCCGGCACAAATTGACGATGGCTGAGTGACAAAACTTGAAAGAAAATAATACAGGTTGGTAATACCACCATCACGCACGGTTTGTAGTATACTGCCAACGGCGAAGGATAGCGTAAACAATATTGGAACATTGTTGTCATGGTCGACGATTAAAACCACGACAGATGGCTCTTTAAAAAATATTTCATATACGTTTTAATCCTTATAGATTATTGCACAGAACATCATAGACTATGAATACGGATTCAACTTTACCTTGATGCAGACCTACACAGAAAAGAATATATTATTGTAAATAAACACATCTGCCCTGAGTGGGATTCAAACCATGCCTTGCAGAGCTGTAATAAGGGCGACAGTGAGGTTATCCACTCGGCTATATCAAGCCATTTAAGATTGTTGGTTACGAGTGGTTATATATTATATTATCAGCATTTTAATTAAAATGGAACTTTTATTTTTTTAATGGTAACTAATCTTCGGTCACAAGTTATTTGCATTTTTTTATAAAGCAAAAAAAAAAAAAAAAAAAAAAAAAAATATATATATATATATATATAGATATATATATATATATACTATAATAATTAACCTAACATTACAAAGCATCTCATTACTGAGACGGTAAAGGCTAACCCCGGTAGAGGGGCTTAGCGCCGTCAGTGCACCTCCCGCGGTGCACTATAGGCATTACCCAAGGTTTTTTGCAGCGTCCCTTAGTCCGAAGGGACACTGCAATGTATACCTTAGGTAAAATGCTTACAGTGTACCGCGTGAGGTATACTACATAGGCGGTAGTATTCCAGTGCACTGGAATGTAAGATATAAATCTCTCTCTCTCTCTCTCTCTCTCTATTAGAAACCGGTTCGCGCCAGAGCCAACGCTTGTAACTTGCGACTACATTACTACTTTTCTCTCGCTAGTACTAATTCGCTGTTTGCCAAGCATGCCGAAGAAGATAGCTTTTAGCAAGCAAAGCGAGTACCTTGTACTGCATAATTTCAAGGGAAAGACAACCAAGAAGTTGCTTTTCGCGTCTAATAGGCATTACGTAGTATTATTCAACATCTGATTAAGGACATTTATGTGGCGTCGACCCCACTCAGAAGTGGGAAAAATCTCTGTGGTGCTCCGAGGTGCTATGGTACTAAATATGGCGGAATCTCCTTTGGACGTCTAGTACTAGTACCAGCCCCTCTGGGGTTTCAAAGTAATATATAAACCCATTTCAATATTGTGTAGTCGAAGAATTACTCTAGTAATAAACGATATCTTTGATCCCCGAGCGGCTAGTAGCACTAATGTTTAGTACTATAGCACCTCGGAGTAGCTCAATGGTGGTTCGTATTTGAACTCGAGTTCATTTGATTAAGTAATTGTAGCTGAACATCTGGTTTTTCTCTCTCGTTAATACACCCAGATTAAATCGAATTAGTATTTGAAGCAATAATAATAATAATAATAATAATAATAATAATAATAATAATTTGAGAGCTGTATTGAACAAAGTCTTATTCACGCATTTCTGAACATATTCAATGTAGCGCATCTTGCTGGTTTCCATATCTGAACCATTATTATTATTATTATTATTATTATTATTATTATTATTATTATTATTATTATTATTATAAAGTTTTGTTAATTGCTTTTTTATTAACACACACACACACACACACACACACAGAGAGAGAGAGAGAGAGAGAGAGAGAGAGAGAGAGAGAGAGAGAGAGGATGACGGGAAGAGATGAGAAGGAGAGAGTGGGTGAAGAGAGAGAGAGAGGCAAAATAAAAAAAACCGTTAGGTCAGTCCTGACAAATAACCAAGGTTTTCGTGATTTCATGAATAATATATATTATACAGCCAGACAGTCACATTTTATTATCGCAAGCAATAATACCTCATTCATTATGATTCTCAGCGGATTATCGCCAGTGACTCATATGACGCTTCTGGGGGGATAGGGGCCGAGGGGAATAAAAATTTATATATAAAAAAGGAGAATTCGCTACAGAATGCTTAATAAAAACAAAGACCCAGAGTATACGGATCGAAATTACAAGAAGATGCCGAGCGCTAGACCTATATAGATACAATCTATATCTATGGCTAGACCTATATATATTACCTACCTACGCCTTGGCACATGGGCCTAAAAGCTAAAAAAAAAAAAAAAAAAAGGAACATTTTATTTCCCAAACCCTGACCAGACCTAATATTTCTTGACTTCTTTGCTACGCAGCGAATTCAAATAACGGTTCAAAAGGTTTACTACTATGTTACGGTATCTTTATTTTTTTTTAAATCCCAGACGAAGTGGCTGCTTGTAAAGTAACCTTGGCGCGTATAATGGCTGCCATCCCAAGCAAGCGACTGCGGATGACTTATAATCAAGTAGGAGCCTATCTGGACGATTGCAGAGACTTAAAACGTTTATAAAAGGAAATCTAAAGTACGTGTGGAGACGTTAGATATCCGCTAATAGATTAAAACAGTTTATAAAGGGTTCTAGTTGAGGTATTTTAGCCCCAAGTAACCTCTACCGTTGGCGTGTTTGAAGATAGTCTCATTGTCCTTATAAGGGACGTCCCAGATCTCTCCTGCTTTCTGTCCCTCACAAGGACAACTATTATTGGTACCTACACCTCCTCACGGGGTGGGGAAGGGGTTTTTGTTAATTGTGGGAGGGGAGGGGGGAATTACACCGAGTTTCATCAAAGAAGACGTAACAAGCAAAAGAACTTCAGGCATAACATAAATAAAACGAATTCTTCGCGCTATCGTACAAGGCATTCTTCAGCGATCGTATCCTTCATTCGTACGAGAATTAAAGTAAAAGCTATATAAAAATTGATGTAAGAAAAGGGTCGAATAAACAAATAATCAACGTAAAAGGTGAAAGCAATACCCTTCTGAATACCAAGAGGACATGCAACATGCAATGTGTGCAGGTACTAAAAATATCCTTCATCGGTGTTGAATATTAAAAAGGGTGGTAGTAGTACCAATCACGCCTGGCTGTTGACACCAGAATGATACATGACCCTGGTCATGTATCTGCTTTTGAAGACGTAATGGAGTCGAGAAGAACTGGTATATTGTTCAATGAACGATCATTGAATGTATTTGCACCTGATCAAAATGAGAAAATTGGTATTTTCACTTTTATGTTGTCAACTGAACCACGAGTAACGAATGAGCCTAGCGTAAGCCTTCCTAAAGAAGGAATAAATGGAATTAATGATTCATTGAGTGGACGTTATTCCAGAATCCTTAAATACTACAGGTTTCCAAGAATGACAGAAGGACGGTCTTTACTTGTATTTCAGAAATCTGTATCTGTCTTATCTTAAGCTCTTACAGTCAAACATGTCTTATGTAACCACTCACAACAGATTGGAGATCTGTATCCGTGGGTCACTTATCTAAATTTAGCTTCTGTAGGCTAATTTGCATGTTTTCTGTAATTTCTGTATAAGGGTGACCCCCTAAATACAGTCAAAGACAGAAAATGAAACCATAGTTACAGTCTCGCGTATCACTAGACCTAAACCAGGAACATTACAGAAATATCGGTGCTACTTTGGTTTTGGTATCTACGCGCTAGTACTATAAACATGACGTAAGCTCCTTGGGAGGTCGTGTTTGGTATACAATGGCCCCTCGGGGATCAAAAGTATCATATGACTACCATATCTATCGAGTTTTTTCAGGTGTGGTGACTGGTTCTTCCACGTGACCTGAAGAGGAACCACTCACCAGCCGCCTTGAGCTGGCTGGAACCAGTGCAGATCGGGCCTGGGCGCTCATCATGGTGTGCCAAGGGCTTATCCTACCGATCATCTCTGTTCAAGGTTCGTGTGCCATGACTCCTTAGGAGTAGGTAGGTCTGCAGTTAATATGCAGAAGGAACCACCGTCTGGCCCTGAAGACCCTCTGTGCTTTGCATACTGAAGCTTCTGGTCTGTGGAAATCTTATTTCATTTTTACCAAGTATTTCCTTTTGAGATTCGCCCCTTGGAAAGGTCAACCAGGTAAATGTGGAAATGAGGCTATAGACAATGCAAGGGTAAGCAAGAATGCACCAAGATTACTACTACAAGTCACTGGTAATGAACACATTGCTTCACCAACTCTCAGAGAAACTAGGTCTATTGACCACATCTAGAGCCACAGAAAAAAAAAATAATAATAATACAAAAAGACAGTTTATTCAAGAAAACTAACCTAACATATCACAAGGCTTCATATTTGTCTTGGGTTCAGGGCACTAGCGGATCCAGGGCGGGGTTGGGGGCCACTCAGGCACATGGGGCCCCCACATTAAAAAATGACAAAATAATGATATTGAAGATTGGGATGATACCTGACATAAATGAGATATGAAAATGGACAGAAAATAGAGAATATATCATAGAAAAAATAAAATTTTGGGAAAAAGTGCTAATAATAATAATAATAATAATAATAATAATAATAATATAATAATAATAATAATAATAATAATAATAATCTAAATTATATTCATAATGGATTTGGTATCTCCTGAAAGAGCAGGCAATTGAAGTCCATTTCATAAATAATACTTAAATAGTACACACATACTCACACACTCACGTACACACATACATACATCCATATAAATATATATATACATCCATATCTATATATATATATATATATATATATATATATATATATATATATATATATATATATGTGTGTGTGTGTGTGTGTGTGTGTGTGTGTGTGTATGTGTGTATGTGTATGTATAATATGATAATTGGAGGGGTCTCCCATAGCATTCCCCTGGAACCGCCAGCGTTTCAGAGTTTCAAGGTCCCCGTACAAACACCAAAGGGGGCGGCCTCCTACCGCCCTTGGCGTTTCCTCTCAAGTCTCTTGTTGCCCTTGAAGTAAGGCCTTGGTCTACTATGGGCCTTCTTGGGTCGTCTATTCCTTTCGGGAACAGGTTTCACATTCTGGACTCGGTTCCCGGAGTATGGATAAGCGAAGTCGTTCAGCCCATTACCGTTTCCGTACTGGGCCAAGGCGGAGGGCTCGGGGACAGCCGAATTTTCTGCCGGCAGGGTCAACGCTGCCAAAATCCACAGGCACAGTGCCCACTGGAAGAGAGAACGTAAAATCCACATTAACGTCTAACGTATTGATATTTTTCTGGAGAGAGAGAGAGAGAGAGAGAGAGAGAGAGAGAGATTGAATAACTACATTTGTATCTAAATGTAATTGTACAATCCAAATGAGAGAGAGAGAGAGAGAGAGAGAGAGAGAGAGAGAGAGAGAGAGAGAGAGAGAATGAATAACTAAAGTTGTATCTAAATGAAGGTACAATCCAAGAGAGAGAGAGAGAGAGAGAGACCTTACCTTACCTTACAGACCTTATATCTTGTTCGGGTTGCCCCAGGTCCCTCAGTGTGAGGCACCTCTAATGTCTACCAGAGAGTTGCTAGTGCATCTTCCGGTATATTTTGCATCTTCCAATCTTGGATGGTCTGGGATGCAGCTTAGATATTTGTCGAGCTTATTCTTAAACACATCTACGCTCACTCCTGATATATTCCTCAGATGAGCTGGCAACGCATTGAATAGACGCTGCATTATCGATGCTGGTGCGTAGTGGATTAATGTCCTGTGTGCTTTCCTTATTTTTCCTGGTATAGTTTTGGGCACTATTAATCTACCTCTGCTTGCTCTTTCTGATATTTTTAGCTCCATGATGTTTTCGGCTATTCCTTCTATCTGTTTCCATGCCTGAATTATCATGTAGCGTTCTCTTCTCCTTTCTAGACTATATAATTTTAAGGATTGTAGTCTTTCCCAGTAGTCAAGGTCCTTAACTCCTTCTATTCTAGCTGTAAAGGACCTTTGTACACTCTCTATTTATGCAATATCCTTTTGATAGTGTGGGTACCATATATTGCAATATTCAAGTGGACTACGAACATATGTTTTATAAAGCATAATCATGTGTTCAGCTTTTCTTGTTTTGAATTGCCGTAACAACATTCCCATTTTTGCTTTACATTTTGCCAATAGAATTACTATGTGATCATTGGATAAC
>NC_061091.1:76743018-76783018 GCF_015104395.2 Macrobrachium nipponense | reverse complement strand
TCTCCCTCGAAATGCCTCCATCCCTGCCTTCCCCTCTCCCCCCCCCAACCCAACCCTCCCTTGATAACTATTAATTTATGACGTAGCGAAGATGTTGAAGACATTTAGGTGTCATAGAGATTAAGATAAATAAAAATGATGTGATGCTTTTTCATTAGAAAAATATACACATATATACATAAATACACACACATATATATTTATATACATACATGTATATAATATATATGTATATGTATATATACTGTATATATATGTATATATATGCATATCTAAATGGTATACAGACAGACAGACACACACATTTATATATATATGCACAAATATAAATATGTATATAAAAAATCATAAATAATCAAGGAAAAACATTATCAATCAACACAGAAGAACATTCTAAAAAAATATATTTAAAAGATTCATCACACCAGCACACGCCTTCACAGCGTGTTTGTGTGTGTGTGTGTGTGTGTGTGTGTGTATTCAATCCCTTCGAAAACATCTACTATCGCTTTGAATAACACGTATCAGACGCCTCGTAAAGTTGTAAAACACGTGTCTCATCCGCGTCTATTCCTTGACTTCATATTAATCTGTTTAGCCTCGGGAGACGTCCGTATGGATCTCTTCGCTGTTTGGGAATCAGCATCTGTAACCTGAGATGACAGCACTCGTGCGCCGCGAATATTAATTACCAATCTCAGAAATGTCGTATAGTACATAACTATACTTGACTATACTGTTCATAGCTGAAGCGAAGTAGTTTTGTGATCTTGGTCGATGCTTGGATGGGTGGCAATCTGTTTTTGGCTTGCTCGGGGAGTAAGCCTTACATATTACTTTGTTGTTATTGTGGGGTTAGGAGAGGTCAATGGAAGAGCCCTAAAAATGTCTGAAAAAGGTGTTTCGCGTCGAGTTAAAGATACAGGAATTTTTGGATGGGATATTCATGATTTATTTATTAGAATGAAAATGTAGAATATAAATAAAATGCTTAATAAACAGTACAGTACAATTATTTCTAATAGAATATAGCGTATCTATTTCAATTTTTCATTGGTGAAATAAACCTCTATTTGACTGTAGATTTAACACGTTTTAATTTACGTTTAAGTTAGTAATATGTTTTTTACAACTAATGGGTGAGGGTAAAATCTTGCAAATATTCCCGAGTAAGCTTGATGTCGGATTATGCCTTTAACTCTTATTCTCCATGTTAGTACTATCATTACTATAATGGATACTATTTTATTTCTTTACTTCAGCAACTGAGTGAATATTGTCGATTATTATTTAAATTTATCATGTTATCTCCTGTGTCTAGATTGTGTGTGTTGTATATTTCATGTATATGGCCCTAAGCTGAAATGAAGGATATTATTATTATTATTATTATTATTATTATTATTATTATAATTAGTTAGAATCTTCTCAATTCTTCTTATTATCTTTTTCTCGTCAGCATGTAGCTGGTGTATTAAGTTTCCTAAGGACATGTAAAGATTTTCATTTGTCTTAGGTTTATTCCTCTAACGTGTCGACAGCGCACAGACAGTCATCTATGAGAGTTTACAGTACAAGTGAATTAAGATACAGTTTACAAGTATTTATAGCATGCAAGGTCGTGTACAATCGGTGGGCGGGTCGGTGGGAACGGATTTTAATTGGTCGTTGGATGGAAACGAAATCTCCCCCTGAGGCGTTCTGACCTGCGTAGTTTGGACGGGGTTATTAGCGTCGGTTGGGTGTTGTTTGGGGTACCCACCTCTTGGGCGGCAGGCTGTACAATTGATATATCTTCCGCTCGTTCTCTCCCGCTTTCTATCTCTACTTCTTCCGCTCTCTCTCTCTTGCTCTCTCTCTTTCTCTTTCTGCAGTTTTCCTCTTTTCTCTCTCTCTCTCTCTCGTTCGCTCCTTCTAACGCTCTCTCTTTCTCTCTTGCCTGCTCCTCTCTCTCTCTTTCTCTTTCTCTCTCTGTTTGCTCCTCCTCTCTCTCTTTCTCTCTCTCTCTCTCTCTGTCTCTCCCCCCCCCCCCTCGATCTCTCTCTCTCTCTCTCTCTCTCTCTCTCCCCTCGATCTCTCCTCTCTCTCGTGGATGTATACGTAGTCGGTTGGTTTCTTGCGCCATTCTTCTTATGATGGTGGGGAGAAACTCTGTTTCTTTTACCGTGTTGATAGTCGGTTTTTTTCTCTAATATATGTAAAGCTTCAAGATAACGTAGGCGTTTTCGGTCCGGTGCATGGTCAATAATTTCTATGTTCTTTATGAGCTCAGCTCTTTCTGGTCTCCTGTTGTGTTTTTCCCTATAGTGAATGAAAATGGCCCCTTCTTGAAGATGACACGAGAGACGCTTGGAGAGTCTGGTAGTGGCTCCATCCCGATAATAAGAATGGTGGCATCCATCCACCGAGCATGTGAATTCGTAGATGACACTCCTTCTCTTCAAAGACGTTTCTGGGGCGCCGGGTTGTTTCTAAGAAGCAGCTGGCTGGTTTTCATGCTTTGTAATAAATTATGAGGCTAATTTTATCACTTTCTGTAGTGGGGGAGACATTTTCACTGATTATTTTCCTTATAGCCTTTTCATCTTCCAAATATTTGTGGTGCATATGATTTTTATAAAATATTTTATAGCTCCACTTTGGTCGTTAGTTACGGTCGTTCTTTCTTGGTGCCATTTATTTATGGAGTCCTCGTTTGGCGTTCGGACCATACGGTTGAAAAAGTTATTATTAATGAGAAACTTGTGTAGGACCTTTCGATTCCCTGGTGGTTTCTCTCCATGTGGAACAGTGTGTAAGGGCGCGGCGGACGAAGGCCTCTACCACCGATCTTTTATACCTGTCTGGGCACTCGCTGGACCCATTAAGGCATAGACCCGGGTTTGTGGGTTTCTTGTAAACCGTGGTGTGTATCCCGTAGGGGTCTGCTGTACCCGAACGTCCAGGAAGGGTAGGGCACCGTCAACGCTGCGTTCACACGTGAAGTGGAGGACGGAGCATTCTTCGAAGGTGTTTCTTAAAGTTTCAAGGTCCTCTTCTCTGTCAACTTTTATGAAGGTGTCGTCTATGTAGCGGTAGTATTGGGGAGGACAGGGGATCTTATTGAAAACTCTTTCTTCGACGACACTCATGTAGAAGTTGGCAAAAAGAACCCCTAATGGGGTCGTCGAAGAAAGAGTTTTCAATAAGATCCCCTGTCCTCCCCAATACTACCGCTACATAGACGACACCTTCATAAAAGTTTGACAGAGAAGAGGACCTTGAAACTTTAAGAAAACACCTTCGAGAAGATGCTCGGTCCTCCACTTCACGTGTGAACGCAGCGTTGACGGTGCCCTACCCTTCCTGGACGTTCGGGTACAGCAGACCCTACGGGATACACCACCACGGTTTACAAGAAACCCACAAACCCAGGGTCTATGCCTTAATGGGTCCAGCGAGTGCCCAGACAGGTATAAAAGATCGGTGGTAGAGGCCTTCGTCCGCCGCGCCCTTACACACTGTTCCACATGGAGAGAAACCACCAGGGAAATCGAAAGGTCTACACAAGTTCTCATTAATAATAACTTTTCAAACCGTATGGTCGAACGCCAAACGAGGGACTCCATAAATAAATGGCACCAAGAAAGAAGAAAGAACGACCGTAACTAACGACCAAAGTGAGCTATAAAAATATTTTATAAAAATCATATGCACCACAAATATTTGGAAGATGAAAAGGCTATAAGGAAAATAATCAGTGAAAATGTCTACCCCACTACAGAAAGTGATAAAATTAGCCTCATAATTTATTACAAAAGCATGAAAACCAGCCAGCTGCTTCTTAGAAACAACCCGGCGCCCCCAGAAACGTCTTTGAAGAGAACGGAGTGTCATCTACGAATCACATGCTCGGTGGATGGATGCCACCATTCTTATATCGGGATGACCACTACCAGGACTCTCCAAGCGTCTCTCGTGTCATCTTCAAGAAGGGGCCATTTCATTCACTAGGGAAAAAACACAACAGGAGACCAGAAAGAGCTGAGCTCATAAAGAACATAGAAATTATTGACCATGCACCGGACCGAAAACGCCTACGTTATCTTGAGCTTTACATATATTAGAGAAAAAAACCGACTATCAACACGGTAAAAGAAACAGAGTTTCTCCCCACCATCATAAGAAGAAATGGCGCAAGAAAGAAAACCAACCGACTACGTATACATCCACGAGAGAGAGAGGAGAGATCGATGGGGAGAGAGAGTGAAGAGAGAGAGAGAGAGAGAGAGAGATCGAGGGGGAGAGACAGAGAGAGAGAGAGAAAGAGAAAGAGAGAGAGAGGAGCAAACAGAGAGAGAAAAGAGAAAGAGAGAGAGAGGAGCAGGCAGAGAGAGAAAGAGAGAGCGTTAGAAGGATCCCGCGAACCGAGAGAGAGAGAGAGAGAAAGAGGAACTTGCAGAAAGAGAAAGAGAGAGAGCAAGAGAGAGAGAAAGAGCGGAAGAAGTAGAGAGAGAAAGCGGAGAGAACGAGCGGAAGATATATCAATTGTACAGCCTGCCGCCCAAGAGGTGGGTACCCCAAACAACACCCAACCGACGCTAATAACCCCGTCCAAACTACGCAGGTCAGAACGCCTCAGGGGGAGATTTCGTTTCCATCCAACGACCAATTAAAATCCGTTCCCACCGACCCGCCCACCGATTGTACACGACTTGCATGCTATAAATACTTGTAAACTGTATCTTAATTCACTGTACTGTAAAACTCTCATAGATGACCTGCCTGTGGCGCTGTCGACACGTTAGAGGAATAAACCTAAGACAAATGAAAATCTTTACATGTCCTTAGGAACTTAATACCCCAGCTACATGCTGACGAGAAAAAAGATAATAAGAAGAATTGAGATAAGATTCCTAATTATAATTATGCCGTTAAACAGCTATTGTTCACTGCTACTGCCCTCAGAGAAGGCCTCCTTCCTAATTATAATTAGTTAGGTAAGAAATTTAATTGCTGCTACAATGGAATTCAGCTTGACTCTTGATGTTATCTTTTTCTGATTTTGGAAGGCTTCTGAGAGGATCAGACGTGCTGTTGAAGGGACATTTTCTCTCTCTCTCTCTCTCTCTCTCTCTCTCTCCATTTTTTTGCATTTCCCCTCCCAGCTCATCTCTCTCTCCTTCATTTCATCCTCCATTTTTCACCCGTGGATATACTGAAATAACATACACTAAAAATTAGGCCTACCTCACAATTTGTGGATATACGACAATAAAATGCCCCCCAAAATTAGGCCTACCTCACAATTTGTAGATATACGACAATAACATGGCCTTAAAATGAAGCCTACCTCAGCATTTGTATATTTACGATAATAACATGCCCTAAAAATGAAGCCCTAAAAATGAAGCCTACCTCAGGATTTGTGTATATTTACGAATATAACATGCCCTAAAAATGAAGCCTACCTCAAGATTTGTATAATTACGACAATAACGCCCTAAAATGAAGCCTACCTCAGGATTTGTATATGTACGAGAATAACATGCCCTAAAAATGAAGCCTACCTCAGCATTTGTACATATACTACCACAATAACATGGCCTACAAGTTAGGCCCACCCCAGCAGTTGTAGATATACGACGACAACATGAACTAAAAAATCGGCCTACCTCACAATTTGTGGATATACGACAATAAAATGCCCTAAAAATGAAGCCTACCTCGGCATTTGTGGATATACGACAACATAGCCTAGAAATTGTGTCTACCCCAGCGTTCGTGGCAACCATAGGCCTACCAGTACCCACCTGACCTGCCCTTCCCAAGGCACCAGGGATCGATTGAACTGGTATAACTTCCTGTCATCGACGAATGGCAGGTGCCCAAGGACATCTACGCGTACATGGAATTACCCCCGACTTGTCCCGAATAGAAATGTAAATAAAGTACTGTCAATCCATCAGCTTATACTTCTTGCTGTTTTGCGCCGACCCGGTTGGACAGTTTGAACCTGTTTTATCCGTGTTTTATCCGAGGGGATATTTCGTTCCTACTGTCGATATTTTGTGGGTTGGGGGGGCGCGGTTGGGGGCCGGGGCATTCCTCTATTTTTGAGAGAGAGAGAGAGAGAGAGAGAAGAGAGAGAGGAGAGTTTAGCATTAAATTTATTACATACAGAACACTTAAAAAAATATAAAATATATGCACGTATATACTGTGTTTATTTAATATATATTATACTATATATATTATATATATATATATATATACATATATTGCAAACATAAATAAATGGAAATATATGACCTATGTAAATACAAGTTTGCCTAGTAACACAATAACTAATGTAACTTCAAGAAACCGATTCTTGAAACCACTTGGCTATTTAAAACGTCCAACAATTCAAGAGACTGGGCCACAGAGGAAGTCGGGGGCGCCCCAGAGATAACCATTATCGGGGCACAGATGTCGAGAATAACACCCCTTCCCTTCCCCCTCGCCGCCAACCACCCCGGGTGTCAACAGCATCACACGATAAGCAGGTGGCAGGGCAGGAGAGTCCGACAAAAACATCCGCCGGTATGACACACAGACGAGCCGACGAGTGTCGTAACCCACCCGTGGACCAGTTGATTCCGGTTTTTTGGAAATGCTGGCGTTGTGAGGTTTATGGTTTAATGTTATTTTCGGTGTTTGGTCTGTCCCAACTGCCTGTATAAAACAGCGGTAATTGGTCTACATACATAGATTAAATGCCTTGTCACAGAGACTGAACAAGAAGGTTTTTCTATCCTGGTACTGGAATTTCCAGAAGTTCTAGCGAAGATGCAATTCATTAATACCCTAATACTGCCATTTTCCTTCCATTTTGATACATTTTCATCTACTTAGTATTGTCTTAATTTAATTTTTCCCTTTTTCAATAAGTGGGAGTTCTTCTGTCTGTATTTCTCTTTGCCTTCTCTTACTTTCGACTGAACACCATACAATAATAATAATAATAATAATAATAATAATAATAATAATAATAATAATAAGACAAATACACACCACCAATATCACGGAAACAAATAACTTGACATATGCAGGAGCAAGATTAGTAGCAGAACTGATGGGGATACGAACACCAACACCACCAGGAATCAGGAATCAGGAATCGGGGTATAGGTTAGGATGGGGCCTCCGTAGAGGTTCCCAGGAAAGAAGGCATAGGTTTGGAAGGGATAATAGAATGCTAAAGGAAGGTATGAGTGAGAGAAAATAGAGTAGGGCAGACCTACTGGCCATAGCGTGTTAAGAATGTGTCATGTTACGTGTATTTTTGGCTGGTTTGAATGTGCAGAGTCATCATCCATTGGTGTGGCTCGTGAGTTGCGAAGGGCTGTGTGTGTGTGTGTGTGTGTGTGTGTGTCCTCGGTTCAATTTGGATCGTCCCTTCCCCCTCCCTCCCTCCTGGGGGGGAGAGGAACGGGACTCGGACCACTGTTCTCGCAGTTTTTCTATACCAAGAGCTTATTCTATTGTTAGTATTTCCTTAATATTATTGTTAGTATCTGAAGTGAGAGATTGATGTGATCTCAGTTCTATTCTGAAAATATTCTATGCATAGGCATGTGTATCTGCACCCACATACATGCTTTTCTTAATGCTAATGTTAATGGAAAAAATTTTTTTTTTTTTCCTTAATGCTAGTGTTAGTTGATGATGGTGAACTTATTTTACCTTATTACTTATGTTAGTTCGTGTTGCAGTCCATAGCGTGTGATTATCTTTCATTCTCCCATTCATTCCTTCCATTTCTTTCACACGCTTTCATTCGTTCCCTTTCATTCATTCAAAATCGTTCGCGCGGAGGGTCGGTGGTGCTAGGGGGGGAGGGGAGGGGTGAGGGTGAGAACCCTTCTCCCCCTCCTTTCCCACGCTGAGTTGAGTGTTGGCTGTCTGACTAATGCTGGGGTCACACATTCACGTATCACGACGGCGTATGCCCACGTATGTGGATCTTGGGCATCATCGCGGTGAAATGACCTTGAACAGCTGGTAAACAGGACACGGGCTACCGGACGTAAAGCCAGCGACGTAAATTGCGCCGCAAATGTACGCGCAAAGAAAGCAAGGTCGGACGTCCTACCTGGAACTTACGCCGATCAACTTCACGTCAAGACCACGCCCACCGTTGTGGGGCTGTGCTGTTGCCAGGGGTATGAGCACATTACTACAGTTTTTTAATTTTTTTTTTATTTTGATTCTGTTTGAATCCGCGAAAGACATCTACAAACAGCTGAATATACAGTTGAAAATTATATGCACACAAAATCGAGATTTATTATCATTGAGAGAGAGAGAGAGAGAGAGAGAGAGAGATTTACCAAGATATATACTTTCTAATTGTACAACAAAACATTTCAGTAGACGCAATTAGAATAATGGTTGGTAATGAGCACATCACTGATTATATATTAACCCATTTCTTGAATGATATTTATAGCAATAAACCAAGTAACCAGTCGACAATCGACAAGGAATACAATACGTAGTTTTAGGAATTATGATTTATGAACGCTTTGGGAGCTCTTATATAAGATTAGCACTAGAATTGTCTTGCTTCGATTTTACCATTCAGACATACACTTAGACTTATAAAACTGTTGACTATGGGCGATTTATATTTAAGCGATATAGAATAACATCTAATAACTTATCAAACATTCTTAAAAATTAATAGGAATTCTACCTATTCAAGATAATATTTTTTAGATGTATATAGGAATTCCTCTTAGATATTTACATTATTTGTTACACCATTATTGTAAGACTGCTATTCAGAGAAATAAATATCTTCGACACTTCCATAATCTGAGAATACCGTGTTACCGGGAAAGTGTTCGTGTGTGTGTGTGTGTGAAAGTTATTCTAGCAGATTATACTATAGCGTTTGCTGTCTACAAGTGAAGTCTTTTGTTATTTTTGGCCTAAGCAGTAAAGGTTATTTCTAAAAGGACTATAGACATCCTAAACAAATTGTCTTCGTCAGAAATTTCCCCAGTATTTTATATTCGTTATCCATTTCCCACTCGCCTTTTATTGAAACCTTGTCTCCATATTTCTGAATCGTGATCAGCCACCTGAGACACAAAGAAACAGCCCCTGGGCTATGAAGCCATTAGTCCTGCTCCCACACAAATGGTTCGCACTGCATGGGTCCATATAAGTACTCGTCCAACCCGGGATTATTCATAGCCTAAAGGAAACCTTACCAATAACACCAGGCCCCAACTCCTCTACTGTTCCTGCGTTGCTAATCATAAATTAATTTCTTACTGGAGCAGGTGTGACAGACGACGTATAGGCGGTAGATGCCGGAATCCTGTTGACGAAATGACCCGGTTGTTGATTTCTGGTTGAGATTTGTGTACCGGAACGCTGAATACTACCTTGGGAATAGAGCCTGGGATTACCCTGTATCCTCTGAACAGATTCCAATTCATGTTTGACTGATGATAGCGGTCAAAAGACAGGAGAAAGTGGAAATCGTATTAGGAGCCAGTGCTAAAGGATTATTCCAAAATCCGCCATTGTCAATGAAAGAAATAACTGAGACCGTCAGGTCTTGGGATAATCCTGTGGCCATATCTTCAAGTTGATTTCCAACAGATGACCCGAGGACGCCGACCTGACCTTTTATACCACGCTACTGCGTTGCCATGTCGTACAGGGTTGTAAATGTGTGAATCGTTTCGCCGTAGGCTGCAGCGCATTAGGAGGCCCACGTGCTTCGCGGCGGAAAGAAAACAACGACGGCGAACAATGCAGGTGACCCTAGCGCGTACCCCGCAGCAGTCACCGTGGGTCCCACGTGCAATGCCTGGAGCTACGTCAGGAGACATTTGGCGTGACCACCCACGACTTGTTTTGAACATTTCAAAACTGGAGTGGGCTACGGCGCCTAGTGGGCGGAGCTTAGCACCCGACGACACGTCGCCGTACGTTTACGATTTACGTGTGTTTTACGTTACATTTACGGTTTACTGACGTGAGCTGTTGCCAACTACCAATTTCCGCTCATGCGTGGCCGTGCGTGCGTTGATACGTGAATGTGTGACCTTAGCATAAGGGTCTTGGAATGTGGCCTTGGGCCTTGCGCGCTGAGCCTTGCCAAGGGTATGGAGCCTTGAGCCCTTACTCACATCTCTCTCTCGCCTCGCCTGTTGGCTGGCTGCCAGCTCCCATGTCCCCTCCCGCCATCCCCCCCCCCCTGCTAGCGAGCGGGTAGGGGAGTGTGGGACCGGGTGTTGCTCCTCCCTCCCCGAGGGGGGGTGGGTATCCACCTCCCCCTCCGTGGAGGGGTCTTCTGGAGTGCTCACCGGCCCCCGAGAGAGAGGGACTTGGTACGATCGATAGCCAGGCAGGCGAGAGCGAAAGGGAAAGTTTTTTAAATGTCCCGTGGTGACAGTTCGTCTCCGTTCGTCTCTCTCCTTCTACTCCGTCCGATTCGCTGTCTGGACTCGAGTTATTTTGTTATCATTATTTATTGTTACATTACGTTTTAGTTATTTATTAATTAGTTTATTATTTTCCCTTTTTTCCTATTTGATTTTTACTTTACTGAGTTAGTTTTATATAGTAATAGATATAATGCCAATCACTCGAATGTAGCCCTTTAGCCAATGTCGATTGTTGGGAGAAGTTGTGCTTCTCCCTTCGTCTTCCCTCCCTCCAATGCACCGCGATTCTCCTCCCTCCCTTGAGTCCCGTTGCTTCTACGTTTGCTCTTGATTTGTTTGTTTTTATAAACGCTATTATTTAATATTATTTCCCTTTTCAACTATTTGTTCTTAATGCATTTATTTATTATGCTTATTTTTTTATGCTTGTCTTTTTCCTAGTCCTCGTCATTATCTGAGTCATTGTCCGAGTCATTATTGTCATTATTATTTCTATATACGTATATTGGGTCAGGAATTCCTTCTTGCATCAGTCGTGATAGTCTGCGCCACCAAAAATGCTGAGAGTATTCTTCGTCATCTAGAGAAATGAGACTGTCAGTCGTTAGATCTTCGTCCTGTTCTGATAGTGTTTGCCAGACTCGATCTGCCAGTCGATACTGCCGGAAGTTGATCGCTTCCATGCCATATCTGACATGGAGCTCTTCCAGTGCATCTCCTCCCAGGTCTCGTCTATCGCGTCCATCTATCCAGCACAGAATTCCGTTCTGAAATTGTTGCAGCGTTCGTCTGTGTGTCTTATTCATTAAGCATGTCGGAACGATGGGATATTCCAATGCTGGCCTAATGAGGGCCTTATAAAGGTGCGCTTTGGTCTTTGGTCTAAGTTTTCCAAATCGTGCCAATTTGGCCTTGGTTGCTCTAGCACTTCTGATCTTTTGCCTGATGTGCATAGCCATCCCGCATCTGGTCAGTGTGAGTCCAAGCACCTTAGCTCTATTGGCGAACGGTATTGGTCTATTGTCAACTATTACGTCGCTGGGCCTCTTGGCCGAGATCGATAGTAAAGTGAATTTGTCCTGATTAGTTTTAATTTTCCATTGTTTCTCGAAATTATTTAGTTCTTCAATATGCTGTCTCGTCCTTAAGGCCAGCCTTTGTCTGCTTCTGTCATTAGTCATGATTACCTGCGTCACATCGTCTGCAAATATTAAATTAGCACATCCCTCCCTCCCTTGAGGCATGTCATGTGTGTAAAATATATACAGCGTCGGTGAGAGAACGGAGCCCTGTGGGACCCCGCTTCCCAGCGTAAATGTGTCTGAAACCTGTCCTTCAAATTTAATGTCGTTCAGTCTGTTGTCCAGGAAATTGCAAAGAACTCGAGTCATTATGTCTGGTAGGTCAGTATTTATTATTTTAAATTTTAATCCGTCATGCCAGACTTTATCAAAAGCCTTCGAGACGTCTCGACAAACGATGTTTGCCCTGCCTCTCCGGCTCTGATTCAGTGCTAGCATTTCGTTAAGCGTCGCAATTGCTGTCTGGGTCCCCCTCTCCCTCCTGAATCCAAATTGATACTTGGGGAAAATGTCGTTGTCTTCGCAATACGTATTCAGTCTGTTCTTCAACAAAGTCTCCAGTATCTTCCCGGGCACTTCCAAGAGAGTAATTGGTCTATATTTAAGTGGGTCCTGTGTGTTATTTAAATCTTTTGAAAACAATGTCATTCGTCCTCTCTTGAACATGTCCGGGAAGTATCCAATACTCAGTGACATATTATTAATATTATTTAAATCTTGCAGTGCTATCATTGGCAATTTGGAGATTATCATTTTATTAATACCTGAAATTCCTGGAGCTTTGTTGCTGAACTTTCTTATTACGTTAATGATGTCGTTGACTTCAAATTTGCACGTGAGGTAATTGTCATCTCTGAGTCGCGTCAAGTCGGTAAATTCGTACAGCGTTAGTCGGTCCCTTTGTGCTTGAAGATGTTCCAGCACCCGTGCCTCATTTATTGCGTCAAACTGTCTGTTGTCTTCGGGAGTTATCTGAAAAACTTTTTCCCATACCTCTTTCATTAGTCTTACTTTCTCGTCACTTTCTATTATCTTTTCCCCATTACTGTTCAATAAGTAGTCACATTGTCTGTTTGTCTTGCCCATCAGTCTTTTTATATCCCTCCAAAATTTAACAACATTCGAATGGTCGTCATATTTTAATTGCACCTTATTAATGGTCTCGTCCCAAAAGTCATTTTGCAATCTTTTAAACTCTTCAAACAGTAAATCTTGTATATAAAGTATTATGTCCTTCAGTCGTCTTGTGTATCCAAAGTTATCTGTATATCTTTTAATTTCAGAATAATGTCTTTGTAATAGATTGAGAGCGTCACCTCTCTTCGGCCCCGGGTTAAAATTTATTATTTTCTCGGTACCGTAGATTCGATGGCGCTCCCAATATTCGTGAACCAGTATCGCAGTCTGTCGTCAATTTCGTCTTTTGTCTTTCCCTCCGTGTCATTTATGTCTATATTGTCGTAATGTCCGCTTACGCGCAATTTAAAATTGTCCCAGTCGGCGCTATTATAGTCGTTAATCGTGCGGGGGTCAGTCTTTATTGGGGCTGTTGATAATGTTGGATAATTAATGCGGTAGGTGATATTTGATGTCGTCACTTCTCCTCTTTTTGCTGTCATATTTAAGCAGGCATGCCTGTTTCCTAATATAATGTCCGGGCGTCCTTTGCTGCTCACCATTGTTGAGAAGTCTGGTCCTAAAAACTTTAATTTGTCCCCTGTTATGAATCTACCTAGTATTTCCCCCCGTCGGTTAGAGTCAGCCGTCGCTATTGTCGGGTGTCTGGCGTTTATGTCTCCTATCAAATAAGTTGGCTCTCGCCTCTGTGAAACAGTATTGAAGTCCTGCTGGTATATGTAATTACGTCTGCATGGTATATATGTCGTAACAATACTGACTGGTCCTATGTTCGTCTCTAGGTTGATTCCCACCGTGTCTTCCGTGAAGCCTGTCATTAGTCTGTGTTTAATCTGGTGTTTGACTGCTACAGCTACCCCAGCGTGGTCCTCCCCATCTGTGTTTTTCTGATACACTCGGTATCCAAAAAACTTAATGGGGGAATCATCTGTTGTCCCTGTAGCATTCAGAAGAATTATGTCTGGGTCCAGGTGTCGGAATTCATTGTACAGCTCTCTATGTCGACTTTTTGTCAATTTAATCACATTGATCTGAATTAATTTTATAGTGTTAAGCATGAATATTAATTAAGAAAATTACTATAGATAGATTCAGACATAGAGGGCTGTATCTTAGTCTCTGTCGTTACTTATTATTTCGTTAATTTCCTTTTCATTAT
Organism: Macrobrachium nipponense; assembly: GCF_015104395.2. Taxonomy (NCBI): domain Eukaryota; kingdom Metazoa; phylum Arthropoda; class Malacostraca; order Decapoda; family Palaemonidae; genus Macrobrachium; species Macrobrachium nipponense. Next base: position 76,769,210 of record NC_061091.1, on the reverse strand, counting down.
CTGTGGAGAACTCGATAGATGAGTAGGGTACTTGGTTATGCAGTATTAGTCCGTGTAGCTTCTCCCTCAATTGGTCATGTGGAATGGTGACCCCCGTGTATGCGATACACTCTCCCCTAATGTAGTGGTCGATTACCACATTTTTCCCACCGTCGGTGTTGATGTCTAATTTTTCATTCCATTGTTTTGGGTATACTATCTGAAGTCTGCATTTGATTATGTCTGTCTTGTCTTGTGTTATGTATTGAGGTTGTGGTAGTGTAAATGTATTTCCAGCTGTTTGTTCTTTGTGTTGTCTCTTCTTTTTTGAAATTTCCTCTTTAGTTTCGTCCTCGCTTTCCGAGGTTCTCTCAGCTGGCCTTTTTTGGGGTATAATTGTCTCGTCCATTTTTGTCGTCGGTGTGTGCTCGCTTGTTGATGGTGTGTGTGTGTGTGTGTGTGGTGTGTCGGGGTGGCTCGTCTGCTTCGTGTGTGTTGGTTGTGATTGGATTGGTGTTGTTGTTTCTGGTTGTGTTTGTGTATTGACTATGTTCGCTAGTTTTGAAATTATTTGTTGGCCGCTGGCCATTTGTGGGATTTTAACTTGGGGGAGATTATTTTCTTTATTATAATTGTTAATAGCTAACTGGTAGGTCCCCGGTACCGCCAGATCTTGCATCGCAGCAAAAATGTGTGCGTTGTAGATGTGAAATAATTGTGAGTTGAGTGGCTGGGGGTGTGATTGTGTGGGTGTAGGTGTTGTGTTACTCTGTGTTGTGGTGTTGGGTGTAGTTGTGGCTGTGTTAGACTTCAGTGCTGCACTGTATGTTCATGTTAGTTGTTGGTGTGGTTATCTAGCGTGTTTCTAGCGTTTTTGTGGCTTCTGCCTGTCTTGTTTCTTCTTCTTTTTGCTTTCTTAAATTCAATCTGACTGGGCACGTTCTGTCCAGGGCGGCATGTCCTCCATCACAGTGGATGCATCGTAGTGGGTTGCTGCACTCGGCAGCGAAGTGACCAACCTGACTGCACTTAATGCACGTTTTCTGCCTCGGTTTGGAGCACTGTTTTACTAGATGGGTGTAAGAGAGGCAGTTGTGGCAGTGTGGTATGGGTGTGCTTCTCTCCTTTTGCACTTGGTGTGCAGGAATGGATTGATGGCAGATAATCAATCCATCTCTCAGTGCCTTGAGGGCCATATCTCTAGTTTTAAAAACTACTTTAATTGTTTTATTCTTGGCATCTTCTATATTTTTATTTAAGACAGAGACCTCCTCTACCTTTGCCCATGCCTGTCTCTCTTCGATAGTGGCCGCTTTCTCCTTGTCGTTAAAATTGTCCGCATGTTTATCTACATATTTTAGGACTACTGTCCTAAGCCCCCTCTCCCCTGGTGGTGGAACAATATCGAGTTTCTCCCTGCTGAAACGGTTGATTACTTTTTCCCCCAGCACTTTGTCAATATCCTCCTCCCTTACGACGATAAAGATCGCATTTTTGTACCCCTGGTTTACTCTAAAGATGTCCAGTTTCAATTCCCCTGCTAATTCATATATTTTCTTCTTTCCCTCTTCAAACTTCCCTCCCCCCCGGTCAATGATCTTAACGGAAGGCATCCTTCCTCTCCGTGTTTTTTACAAATTTTTACATGAAATGAGTGATGATGATATGGTGGTGCTTGTCATTGATTTTGCTTATACTTTTTTCCTGGTAAACCAGGGATGGTGATGAGGTGGTGATGATGATGGTAATTTTGTGCTATAGCACTGCAACACGTCATGCACTTTTTACTTATACTTGGTTTTTTTTGCGAGACCAGAGGTCTGTTTTAACTGTGTAATTTAGAAAGTGTGCAGTGTTGTATTACAGTCGAAGGCGTGTTTTTGTGTTAAGGATTTGAAATTGAAATGAAGTTAAAGAGTTGACTTGCGTCGGTTCTTTGTTCTTCCCTTCCTATCTCCAGGGGCCTGGGCGGGGTTTATTCCCCCCGTAGGTGCGCCTTTTTACCCTCCCTTGATCCAAGGGGGGAACTAGACCGTCCCACCTACGGCAGATTCTCCGGGAGATAGAAATGTCCGATACAAAGAAACTTTCAGTTGGTAGGGGTTTTAGGTTCAGGTTTTAGGATGTAGGTAAGGTAAGGTTTGGGACTGTTTGGGAGGGTGAAGGTTAGGCTGGCTGGAGGATGGGTGGCGGATGGATGGCTGGCTGGCTGGCTGGCTGCTCTCTACCACGTTCCGCGCGACCCAACAACTCTCTGCCTAATCCTCGGGAGCTATTCTACCTGCGTCCTCTCTCTACTGCGTCTGGAAACCCTCTATCTTCTTCGATCAACACCACCAGCACAACCAACCCAACAGAAACCAAAACAGCAACCGCCTTGGAAAAGGCGCCTGGAAAAGCAAATCATGGTGATGAGATCGGACTTGAGTAAACTGAAGGAGATGGCAGAAAAAAGGCTAAGAAGCAAGAAAGCAAGGGAGGAACTCAACGAGAAATACAAAGTACAAGAGAGGGGACTAAACAACACAATAAAAGATGTAAAACAGAGGCTTAAGGCCAAAGCACATAAGATCCAACGATACATGAACAGGAATAAGGGATACCAACAGAACAAACTATTCGGAACCAACCAGAAAAAACTATACAGCCAACTAAGAGGGGAAGACAACCACCAAGAAATTACTGAAGCCGAACCAAGTAAGAGACTCTGGGAAAACATATGGAGCAATCCGGTATCACACAACAAACATGCAACATGGCTCCAGGAAGTCAAGGAAGAAGAAACAGGGAGAATAAAACTAAGATTCACAGAGATCACGACAGATACAGTCAGACACCAACTAAAGAAAATGCCAAACTGGAAAGCCCCAGGTCCTGATGAAGTCCATGGATACTGGCTCAAAAACTTCAAGGTCCTACACCCAAGAATAGCAGAACAACTCCAGAATTGTATCACAAATCACTATGCGCCCAAATGGATGACCACAGGAAGAACATCCTTAGTCCAGAAAGACAAGAGTAAGGGAAATATAGCCAGTAACTACAGGCCTATCACCTGCCTACCAATAATGTGGAAGTTACTAACAGGTATCATCAGCGAAAGGCTATACAACTACCTAGAGGATACAAACACCATCCCCAACCAACAGAACGGCTGCAGAAGGAAGTGTAGGGGCACAAAAGACCAGCTCCTGATAGACAAAATGGTAATGAAGAACAGTAAGAGAAGGAAAACCAACCTAAGCATGGCATGGATAGACTATAAGAAAGCCTTCGACATGATACCACACACATGGCTAATAGAATGCCTGAAAATATATGGGGCAGAGGAAAACACCATCAGCTTCCTCAAAAATACAATGCGCAACTGGAATACAATACTTACAAGCTCTGGAATAAGACTAGCAGAGGTTAATATCAGGAGAGGGATCTTCCAGGGAGACTCACTGTCCCCACTATTCTTCGTAGTAGCCATGATTCCCGTGACAAAAGTACTGCAGAAGATGGATGCTGGGTACTAACTCAAGAAAAGAGGCAACAGAATTAACCATCTGATGTTCATGGACGACATCAAGCTGTATGGTAAGAGCATCAAGGAAATAGATACCCTAATCCAGACTGTAAGGATTGTATCTGGGGACATCAGGATGGAGTTTGGAATAGAAAAATGCGCCTTAGTCAACATTAAAAAGGGCAAAGTAACAAGGACTGAAGGTATAAAGCTACCAAGAGATTAAGGACACGATCAGGAAAGAATATATGCAGAGACTCAAGGCGATACTCAAATCAAAACTCAACGCCGGAAATATGATAAAAGCCATAAACACATGGGCAGTGCTAGTAATCAGATACAGCGCAGGAATAGTGGAATGGACGAAGGCAGAACTCCGCAACATAGACCAGAAAACTAGGAAACATATGACAATACACAAAGCACTACACCCAAGAGCAAATACGGACAGACTATACATAACACGAAAGGAAGGAGGGAGAGGACTACTAAGCATAGAGGACTGCGTCAACATCGAGAACAGAGCACTGGGGCAATATCTGAAAACCAGTGAAGACGAGTGGCTCAAGAGTGCATGGGAAGAAGGACTGATAAAAGTAGACGAAGACCCAGAAATATACAGACACAGGAGAATGACAAACAGAACAGAGGAATGGTACAACAAAACAATGCTCGGACAATATGAGACAGACTAAAGAACTGGCCAGCGATGACACATGGCAATGGTTACAGAGGGGAGAGCTAAAGAAGGAAACTGAAGGAATGATAACAGCGGCACAAGATCAGGCCCTAAGAACCAGATATATCCAAAGAACGATAGATGGAAATAACATCTCTCCCATATGTTGGAAGTGCAATACGAAAAATGAGACCATAAACCACTTAGCAAGCGAATGTCCGGCACTTGCACAGAACCAGTACAAAAAGAGGCATGATTCAGTAGCAAAAGCCCTCCACTGGAGCCTGTGCAAGAAACACCAGCTACCTTGCAGTAATAAGTGGTACGAACACCAACCTGAAGGAGTGATAGAAAACGATCAGGCAAAGATCCTCTGGGACTATGGTATCAGAACAGATAGGGTGATACGTGCAAACAGACCAGACGTGACGTTGATTGACAAAATCAAGACGAAAGTATCACTCATTGATGTCGCAATACCATGGGACACCAGAGTTGAAGAGAAAGAGAAGGAAAAATGGGTAAGTATCAAGACCTGAAAATAGAAATAAGAAGGATATGGGATATGCCAGTGGAAATTGTACCCATAATCATAGGAACACTAGGTACGATCCCAAGATCCCTGAAAAAGAGTCTGGAAAAACTAGAGGCTGAAGTAGCTCCAGGACTCATGCAGAAGAGTGTGATCCTAGAAACGGCGCACATAGTAACCCCAAACTATAAATACCACCCAGTCGAATTGGAGGACTGTGATAAAAAAAGAAAGAAAATAATAATAATAATAATAATAATAATAATAATAATAATAATAATAATAATAATAATAATAATATATATTATGAAGACTGAATCTGTTTTGGCATTTAACAAAGGCATCAGTACTTCACAGATTAAGAAAAGTCTACTCTCAACTTTGTTGCCAAAGCCAATGCACGCTAAACGCCCTCCTGCGATTCATATGACGATACTCATTGCAAGAGCGTATCGTAAATCGTCATCGATACGCCGCAGCAGAGAATGGAATTATATATAAAATTTAGGCCCAATCTGATCACCTATTCTTGATGTCAAAGGTAATTTTAACACTAAATAGGGTACTAAAGATGTATTGGAAACAGGGGCTCGCCTGAGCTTATTGACTGAACTTGCAAAGAATCGATTGAAATTTTTTTTATGATTTTCTTAAGAAAATTCGTCTAGACCACCTGTGAACATGACTTGAACAAAACCGAACTTTGCTGGAAGAGATTATGATAGCTGCGACGCCAGGTAGTCTACAATCGACCAATCAATCCGTAACCACGATACTTAACATGGGAATCAACCCAGTAGGCTACTAGCTGCGACCTCTTTCATTTGACCTCGTAGGTCCCAGCGATTGATTTTTAGCCTAAAATTTATATAACAATTCCAACCATGGAATGAAATTCTTGTGACAAGCACTGCGGAACCTTGATAATTCTGTTGTTAATGAGATTCATGCTTAGAAATCAAGTAATTCCCATACTATAACTGCTGGCTTACATTCTCTAATTCATTGCTGATCAGAGATTATGAATAATAAGTAGCAAGACACTGATGTCGTTAATAGTTTATAAGTGAGATACATGCTTAGAAAATAAGTAATTTCTTTTATATTATTGCTGACTTATATCCTCTAATTCATTGCTGATCAGAGATTACAAGTAGTAAGTAGCAAGTAATTGATGCCGTTAACAGTTTATAAGTCAAAGACATACCTTTCAATTCCAGAATTCAGTTTGCGAATAAAGACCTGAGGCAAAATTTAACTTCTCAGTTCCAGAGATCCTTTGCTCCTCAAAAGGCTGGACTCTGTAACAGCCTCCCAGAGGACGCCGTGCAATTTGAACCTCAAAGGTTCAAGCAATTCTCCTTGTATTTCAATTTACTCATATTTTGATCGATTTATTTATCAGTTTTTAAATAAGTTTTCCTATTCTAATAACTGATACCTCTTCTTTCTGTATATCTCATTGCTTTCTGCTAATTCTTCCAAATGGACGCGATATCTTTTTTGGAAGCTTGAATTTCAAATCAGTGGCTTCTTCACCTTCTGCATAATGGTAATAATGACAATTAGCATTCCACAGTCCCACCAATATCCATCTAATAACCATAATTAGACGCTAGAAATACCCGAGCCTTTCGTCGGCCCAAAAAATGATTCACGTTAAGAGTTTGTGTTTTGCTTACCAAAGCACTGATCTTGATATGCTTGACGTAGGGTGACTTACAACACTGGAGAAGAAATAATGTTTACGTATGTGACGAGAAAAACCTGGTTGAACCGGTATTTGTTTAGAGAGAGAGAGAGAGAGAGAGAGAGAGAGAGAGAGAGAGAGAGAGAGATTAGGGAGAAGGAAGTAGGAGGTAACGGGGGTTGGGGGTTATTTCGCATTACTGCCAATATATATAGGAGGACGTTTATGATTGATAGGTCGCCAGTTCCCGCCAAGTGTCTCAAAGGTAAGGCTCTTCCTTCCTTCCCAGGAGATCTTGCAGAGAGAGAGAGAGAGAGAGAGAGAGAGAGAGAGAGAGAGAGAAAGGGCTTTTTCTTTCATCAGAGATATATATATCTCTTTCCGTCAAAGCCTCTCAGCTACTGGGTAAGTAAGGTAGTAGCACTTTGCAATTTACATGATAACTTGAAGTTAACACTGATTGTGTGCGTGTTTGTGTGTCTGAGAGAGAGAGAGAGAGAGAGAGAGAGAGAGAGAGAGAGAGAGAGAGAGAGAGAGAGAGAGCCTTACAGTCCAATATTAACCTTAGTCTGTGCTAAAATTCTGGACTTTCAGTACAGAACATTTAAAAAAAAAAAATTTTATCTTTAAGTTTCCTTAGCATAATTCGGACTTATCTCATGACTGTCATACATAAATTCATATAAAGATTAAAATGAGAATTCTAGAATATAGTGATTAAAGGTGATTACATTGTTTAAAAAAAATATTTATTGTACTTAGTTCTGGCATATATTTCATGACTTTTCAGGTATATGAAAATAACTCAGTTGAAAATATATATACACACATATATATATATATGTGTGTGTCTGTGAGTATGTATGTATGTATGTAAATATTCATACATGCATATATATAAATAAATACATAACGTGTTGTGTGTTTGCTTGTATTTTTAAGTATTTAAAAATTATTGGCGAACTTAAGCAAAGGAGACCATTAATGTCCCAATTTTGACTTAAGCCTTTGTCCTTCCAAATCAACAGGTTGAAAGGACACCTCACACAGGAACCGGGTTCTCGTCGCTGCCAACAAAGATGAAGTCTCTCTGCGTCATAATCAAGGTAAGAAAATAAAACAAAGATAAACATTTCATCACAAGATTTCAGAAGCTTAGTCAGAAATGTTGGATCATACAAGAAATAATGCAAAAATAAATATTAATCTGATTATGATGACACCACGTGAATTAAGGTTAGGTTAGAGTAAAGTAATTCTACGCAATGTAATTTCAATTGCGATCAAATTAGCAATTACTTAAAGGTCATTATGTGATCACTCACTGATAGAAAACGATATTACCTTCCGAGTTACTGAGAGATACTGACTGAATGTTAATCTTGATGCAAATATATGTCTTTGTTGGTCGTCTGAGGATTCTGCAAATATGAAAAGACATCAAAGGAGAATTATTATTCTAGGAAGGCATCTGGCATACAGAATGGTATTCTCTCTCTCTCTCTCTCTCTCTCTCTCTCTCTCTCTCTCTCTCTCTGATTTCTAGAATACATTTAGATACATCTATAGCTATTATCTCTCCTCGGATGGACTAACAAATCCTTGAGACATCCAAATCCTTGTAACTCTTTGTACCTCCTTGTAACTCTGTCTGTCTGTCTGTCTCGCTCTCTCTCTCTCTCTCTCTCTCTCTCTCTCTCTCTGAATTTGAGTATACATTTAGATACATCTGTAGTCATTCATTCCATCTCTCTCTGTCTGTCTGTCTCTCTCTCTCTCTCTCTCTCTCTCTCTCTCTCTCTCTCTCTCTCTGTCTCACTAGAATGGTATCCATACTCAGATGCTAATATAGATTTTACGTTTTCCTTTGCAGTGGGTACTGTGCCTGTGGATTTTGGCAGCCATGACCGTGCCCGCCGACAGTTCGCCAGTCCCTGGTCCCTCCGCCATGGCCCAGTCCGGCATTGGGGACGAAAGAGCCCCCTTCGCTTTCCCTTTGGCTGCGAACGCCCTCCCATCCCAGGAACCAGTCACCAGGAACAGGACCCCGAAAAAAGTACGCAGGAGACTCAGGCCTTACTTCATGGGCAACAAGAAACTCTACAAGAAACGCCAAGGGCGGTAGGCGCCCCTAGCGTTTCTGCAGTGAGACCCTGAAACCCTGAATCCATGACAAAATGCAATGGCTTGTGATCTGTGAAGTTAGTTTTCTGAAATAAAATATTTTTTTTTTCTTGTTGTGTTGTTTCCCCCAAAATGATATCTGAAAGGTTTAACTATACCAAAGTTCTCTGTGCTCGAGGTAGGTTACCATAAAAACTGTCTCTGTGGCAATAAAATTATGAGTATTGATGAACTATATGAAAGTACAGACTAGATGGTTCCATAAACAGAGGGTACCAGCATCAACTGGGTCCCCGATTAGTTCACTGCGCTAAGAAGCCCTTTATGAGGATGGATAGTCATATGTATATACGTATATGGCTGGTAAAAATGTTCTGTTACAACAGAATTCCGTCTAATAAAAGGAGCCCATAAAAATGCCAAAATATAGTACTTACTTTCTATATTTTGGCGTTTTTATGGGCTCTATTTATTAGATATACGTATATATATAATATAGTATAAATATACTTACACTCACACGTATTTATACATATGTGTGTGAGCGTGTTGAAGAACTTTTATAGCTAATGAAGTAATTTTATCACTCTCAGCAATTACTTCTGTGATTTCTTGGTCACTCGTGCATTGTCTTCTTCAACCTCATGCCTAAAATTGCCTGGCTGAACCTTCTTAAGAGGCAACGCACAGTAGGAAATACTTTCTGCAAAAGGAAATGGTTTCATACAGACCAGAAACTTATGGATGCAAAGAGATAAACGTCTTGAAGACGACGACTATGCCTTCTACCGCATATTAAACCACCAACATCTATTCTCTCGGGAGTCATGATAGGTTGAATATCCCTCTGACGAACCTTGCAAAGGATAGTCAGGATAAAATCCTTGGCAACCGCGATGAAAGTGTTCAGCAGGGCTGGTTTGAACCGGATCCCACCAGCACGTGGAGGTAGGTAGCTTGGTTGGTTGGTCCCAGGTCAGCCATGCGGAAGAACTGCACATGCCACCTCGGTCTCTCTCTCTCTCTCTCTCTCTCTGTCTGTCTGTCTCTCTCTCTTCTATCTGTCTGTTTCTCTTTCCCTTCTCTCTCTGTCTCTCCCTCTCTCTCTCTGTCTCTGTCTCTGTCTCTGTTTCCCTTTTCTCTTTCCTTTCTCTTTAACTTTTCTCTTTTTTTGTTTTCTGCCTAAATTTCTCTCTCTCTCTTTACTGTCTGCCCTTCCTCTTCTTTCTTTTCTCTCTCTCTCTCTATCTCTCTCTCTCTCTCTCTCTCTTTCACTTTTCTGTCCCTCTGTCTGTCCGTCTGTCTGTCTGTCTCTCTTTCACTGTTCTCTCTCTCTCTCTCTCTCTCTCTCTCTCTCTCTCTCTCTCATGTCCTTTTTCCCTAAGAATGCATAGGTCGAAAATGGACTACCATCAGGTACCGCAGAGGGGGGTTTCCAGGCCCACATCCTGCCCCAGAGATATCCAAAGGGGCTTATGTATAAGCCGCATCTAACATCTCCAGACGATCACCAATCCAAGCATCGATCATACCCAAATACGACTTCGCTTGAGCATTGGCCAGTGACTTCAGATGAGAATTGAAGGTTTTAGTTATGCGATATTTCTATCGTAGAGGAAAATGATTGATTGCTTCTTAATATTGCTGGCGCGTGATGGCTGTCATCTCAAGCTACTGTTGGTGATTCCCAAACGAAGATGAGTTTATATAGATATTTCTTAGGTTTTATTAAAACGACTGAGAAAAATATCTAGTAAGTGAAGAGATTAGTTCATATAGATATAATTTGAGGCTTAAAATAATTAGTTAAAGATCAAGAAAAAAAGGGATTCAGCCTATTCAGTGATTGCTTCAGTGATAAAAAAGAAGTTATAGGCCCATTAGACTTATTCATTTCGCGTGATTAATTTGAATAAATGCCTTTATCAAGGTTTAAGATAACAATTCTAACATCGCAAGTCTAGCTTGATGTCAATATCAATATAATAGAGTATTATACCCATTGCAGAGTTGCCCTACCTAGTTTTCAGCCAATTATAAACCAGTTGCCCTTAACGGTGATGAGTTTGCCAAAACGGTGCTCTAGAAGAACCCACTGGGTTCGTCTTTTGGGTTTTGTTTGTTTGCAAACGAAAACGGGTTCTGCATCCCATGGGCCTCATGTTTCAATGGGGGTGAGGGGGAGGGGGGTCATGGAAAGACAATCGAGCTTCATCGAAGAAAACGTAACAAGCAAACTTATCTTCAGGTATAACTTGAATAAAACGTGTGCCCTTAGATATGAACTTTTATTTACGTGAGGGGAATTATAACTGAATTGCTTTGAAGGCACTGGAGACTTATAATCTTGAATTGTTTTGAAGGCACTGAACTTATAATCTAGAATTGTTTTGAAGGCATTGGACTTATAATCTTGAATTGTTTTGAAGGAATTGCACTTATAATCTTGAATTGTTTGAAGGCAATGAACTTATAATAGCGAATTGTTTTGAAGGCAATGAACGAATGGCTACGATTCCTTACTTCCGGGTAATGAAGAAGATTGGAAAACCTGATTTTTTTTTATGCAAAAGGCCCTTTTAAATCAGTAATTTGACGAATACAGCCTTCCTTCATTTCCGCCACGCCCCGGCATCATCGTCCACACACACACACACACACACAAACACACACATACACACACACACACAAATACATACGCAAATAAACACACACTAACAGCTGTCGATCTGTTCTGTCAAGAACAGAGCGAACTGGATATTAAACGACTTTTGTAGATGATTTTTTTTATGGATATGGAAATGTTACCGTGTGATATATATATATATATAATATATATATATATATATATATATATATATATAATATATATATATATATATATATTATATATATATATATTACTCGTATTTGGTTTCGGTTAGACGGGATGGTTTAGAGGTCATATTCTATCATTTTAAGTATTTAGAATCCAAAACCATTCTGTCTTATTGGAGCCTAATTTGAGTCATATGAATGAATATATATATATATATATATATATATATATATATATATATATATATATATATACATTCGCAGTTCCTCTGATATGGTCTTTGCTTTTACATTATATATTTTTATGTCACTTATTTTTCTGAATGACACAGAATTTCTCTTATTGCGTCAAATTTCACGAAAAAGTAAGAGACCTTGCAACGTCTTACGTTGATATCTAACGATATCAAAGAGTCTTTATCATTCCTAAACACGCAAAGCCATTAACGTTTCTCTGATATCAAAGTTAATGTCCCATAGGACTCTTTTTATTCTTTTTTAAATTTTTTTTCGCTGAACAAACTCAAACCGGATTCATGACAGATTAACCAGTCTTCTCCTCACGTTTCCATAATTCGCTGCGTGAAGGTCAGGCGTATATCCATGGATGCATTTCTTCTATAAATTCCAGGAGATTAAAATATCTATCAGTGTAGATGCGTATTTAGGATCTAGTAGACAGCATTTCCTGTAATGTGACACGCGTGTCCTTCTACAACGCTTGACAATAGATAAATAATAATAATAAAAAAAATAGAAAGTTTAAAATTTTGATGGAAATGTCACAGATCACAGCCGCGGACTCCGTCAATCAGAGCAGATGGCATTCATCATGAACTCTCCTCCTCGTATCAATCCCGGTTGAGAAACGTCGGCTTTTTTTTTTTTTTTTTTTTTTCCGGTGGGGGGTGATCTTGGCATGTGCGTGGTTGGGCTGGAAAGAAAGGAACTCGCCCACCGCCTCTCGCTGGTTGCAACCAGTTTTAAAATCCGCTCCATGCACGATTCCACCGAGAGGAACTCCACAAAAAAGATAAAAAAGAAATAAAAGCAATAAAAATATGGTCTCGTGCAGACTCCTCAATGATGGGGGCCGTTGGTGCACTCTGGCAGATCTGCAAGAGACCCGAAACTTTCCGTTATGATATTGTGCGCGTTCAGTAGGCTCTACTGAAGGGCAATTGTTCGTCTTGCGTTAGTTTCTCTTACGTTTTGGATTGTTCTGGTCGAGCTGAAGCAGCGAGAGACTGGCTGAAGACGCAGTCGAGTTTTTGTACAGCGTATAATGCTGTATGAAACTATCAGCCACGGCCCATGAAATTCTTAACGGGCCATGATGGCCTGTTATTGCGGTGCCAGACGCACGATTAGGGCTAACTTAAGCCTTTAATAAAATAATAAAACTACTGAGGCTAGATGCCTGCACTGCTGTACGTATGTTTGACGATTGGAGGGTGGGTGATCAACATACCAATGTATTCCTCATTAAAAGTTTTATATAACTCCCGTTTCTGCAAGCAAGAATGTCTATGGTCATTCAACCTTATATAGTTCTTTATGTGATGTTTTAACAAATCAGGAGGTATTCGTTTATTCGTTATGTTGGCAACACTTTTTTTTTTTTTTTTTTTTTTTTTTTTTTTTTTTTAAATGCTCGATAGGCTCGACTTCCCTATAAAGCTGTGACTAGGCGATAATGACCAGTTAAGATGTCTTTGTAGGCTATTTGAGATAAAATGCATATCTCCTGTTACTTCTTTCCGAATGGACACCATAATATTCTTTGGAAGCTTAAATTCTAAGTCAGTGACTCCTTTGGTGGGCTTGTTCCGTATGAATAGGGTTCATTTTCTGAATAATAATAGAATTATAATATTAATAATTAAGAGAGTAAGACACATCTGGGCGAACCTGCTATTTTAATCAGTAAAGAAAATGATCAGATGTCTCAACTGGCGGACCCACAGAGCCGGGTAGAGTAGCTTTGGATTCAGCAAATATCCAGTCTACGCAAGTACTATATTTCCCCAAGTTGGGGTGGGGGGAGGGGTGATGGACTACCCATACACCTCACGTGTACTGAGCTGTGGGCGCCACGCATATGCGTTTGCAGCGTCCCTTCGTCCCCAACTGCGCCCACTTTTCAGCCTTTTCACTTTATTTCTGTCCGTATTCCTTCTTCAAAGCTTGCCGTCCAAGCCAGTCTAGCGATTACTTTATGTCATTAATTTTCTGGGATTTATCTTGCCGTCCAACCGCTCTGACTCTCTCTTTTCACTGTCTTTGATCTCTGAATGACTGCCAATACCTCAGGGCTTGGCTTTATAGCCTCAGTTTCACGTTTCGCTCTTTTATTTGACTACCGAGCTCGTGCATGCTAAAGCTCTCGGGTTACAGCGATCGGTATGAGATCACTCCCTTCGGTTGCGTTGAAATCTCCAGCAAACATATTAAACACCTTTTATTTATCTAATCGTGTCCTTGGACTATCATCATGTTCAAAAAGCATTGGCTCTTTGAAGACTGGAACCAGGTTTATACTTTTTTCTGCAGTTTAAAGGACTAGAATAAAAAGCCATAGTCAAATCTGTACATTTGGATAATACTTTGTTTCGGGGTCTCACCTATCCGTATGCGATCACTACTATCGGTTGGATTGAAATCACCATATAGTAGTAAAACCAAAGAGCTCGGTTTAGTCTTTTTCCTGCGGTTTAGAAGACTAGAATGGAAAGCCACAGTATATTACCTGTGGACAAAGCGGGCTTCAAGCATTCTATTTTAGGCCAGAATGTGAATTTCTCTCATATTTCTCATACATTGCAACACCTGCAACCTGCTATATTTTCATCTAGATGCCAGTTTTGTCAGGGATGGTGCAATAAATACTCCACAATAAAAAACGAAAAGATATTTATTTTCCAATTTCTCAAAAATAAGAGAGCGTAACCTAGGTTCTTATCTTACAGAACTTATCATAAATAGCGGGTTATCGAGTCCTAGCGCCCCTGGCGTTTGCTAAGAAGCTTCTTGTTGCCCTTGTAGTACGGTCGGGGTCTAGTGTGAGCTTTCTTCTGAGGTCTGACCCTAGGGCCTGATGATTCCCGGGGCTGGAAGCCGGTCAGGGCAAAAGGGAAGGAGAAGAAGGTGCGGTCGTCTCTGTTTCCGGACTGGGCCATGGCGGAAAGACCGGGGACTGGCGAACTGTCAGCGGGAGGGGCCACCAAGGCGACTGCCAAGATCCACAGACATAACATGCACTGGAAAAGAGAGCGGAAACTCTGCTTTAATATCCGATGCTATGAGAGAGAGAGAGAGAGAGAGAGAGAGAGAGAGAGAGAGAGTAATTGTATACGCATCTTATATTCGCAAGATCTGAAAGAGAGAGAGAGAGAGAGAGAGAGAGAGAGAGAGAGACAGATGGAGCTACAATATTTCGCAAATCCTCGAGAGAGAGAAGAGAGATGAAGAGAGAGAGAGAGAGAGAAGAGAAGAGAAAATTACAGATGGAGCTATACAATATTCGCAAAAATCCTCAGAGAGAGAGAGAGAGAGAGAGAGAGAGAGAGAGAGAGAGAGAGAGAGAGAGAGAGTAATTACAGATGTAGCTTACAATATTCGCAAAATCCTCGAGAGAGAGAGAGAGAGAGAGAGAGAGAGAGAGAGAGAGAGAGAACGTATCATTAAATTCGTACAATGCGAGAGTTACAAGGATTAGGATGTCTCAAAGACTTGTTAGTCCATCCAAGGAGACATCGAGAGAGAGAGAGAGAGAGAGAGAGAGAGAGAGATAGTAATAATAGATGGAGCATACAATTCTCACAATCCCAGAGTTACAAGGACTAGGATGTCTCAAAGACTTGTTAGGCCATCCGAGGACACCTTACCTTACCTTACAGACCTTACAGTTCGTTCGGGTTGCCCCAGGTCCCTCAGTGTGAGGCACCTCTAATGTCTACCAGAGAGTTGCTAGTACATCTTCCGGTATATTTTGCATCTTCCAATCTTGGATGGTCTGGGATGCAGTTTAGATATTTGTCGAGCTTATTCTTAAACACATCTACGCTCACTCCTGATATATTCCTCAGATGAGCTGGCAACGCATTGAATAGACGCTGCATTATCGATGCTGGTGCGTAGTGGATTAATGTCCTGTGTGCTTTCCTTATTTTTCCTGGTATTGTTTTGGGCACTATTAATCTACCTCTGCTTGCACTTTCTGATATTTTTAGTTCCATGATATTTTCTGTTATTCCTTCTCTCTGTTTCCATGCCTGAATTATCATGTAGCGTTCTCTTCTCCTTTCTAGACTATATAATTTTAATGATTGTAGTCTTTCCCAGTAGTCAAGGTCCTTAACTTCTTCTATTCTAGCTGTAAAGGACCTTTGTACACTCTCTATTTATGCAATATCCTTTTGATAGTGTGGGTACCATATCATATTGCAATATTCAAGTGGACTACGAACATATGTTTTATAAAGCATAATCATGTTATTGCTTTTCTTGTTTTGAAGTGCCGTAACAACATTCCCATTTTGCTTTACATTTTGCCAAAAGAATTGCTATTTGATCATTGCATAACATGTTCCTATTCATCATCACACCAAGGTCTTTAACTGCTTCCTTATTTGTGATTGTCTCATTATTAGGTCCCCTATATGCATATAGCTTTCCTTCTCTGTCTCCATAACACCGTACCTTGTGGCACACCGGATATTACCTTGGTTTCATCCGATTTCTCATCGTTTGCAATAACTATCTGTTTTCTGTTGTGTAAAAATTCTTTTAACCATCTTCCTATTTTATCTACGATATTGTGTTTTCTAATTTTCTTTGCTAATATATTATGGTCTACTTTGTCAAAAGCTTTTGCAAAGTCTAGATAAACCACATCTGTTTCATTTCCGCTTTTCATATTTTTGAATATGTTCTCACGGTGGACTAACAGTTGGGTTTGTGTACTTTTTCCGGGTACGAAACCGTGTTGTCCTATATTAAACAAATTATTTTTTATTAAATGTTTCATAATATTTTTCTTCATTACCCTTTCATACACTTTCATAATATGTGATGTTAGACTCACAGGCCTATAATTACTTGCCTCAAGTCTTGATCCACTTTTGAAAGTAGGGGTGATATATGCTAATTTGTGCTCATCATAAATCTTGCCTGTATCTACACTTTGTCTTAATAATATTGCAAGTGGCTTTGCGATAGAATGAACTACTTTCTTTAACAAAATAGCAGGGATTCCATCAGGCCCTGCAGCAGCTCCATTTTTAATTTCATTAATTGCCTGCACAATATCAGCTTCATTAATTTCTATGTCAGCTAAATATTCACTATTTTCGTACCTTACTTCTATATCATTATCTTCATTATCTATTCTAGGGGTGAATTCTCTCTTATATCGTTCTGCCAGTATGTTGCAAATTTCCTTTTTTTCATTCGTTAATCTCCCTTCAATTCTCAGAGGGCCTATTTCTATTCTTCTTTTATTCATCTTCTTCGCATATGAGTATAACAGTTTGGGGTTTTGCTTGATATTTAATAGGGTTTTTTCTTCCAATTCCCGTTTTTCATTTTCTTTTGATTGTATAATCTTTTGTTCTGCATTTTCTATCTTTTACTTTTTAGTTCTATAACTTTCCATGCATTTTTTTCTTTTGCAAGACCTTTTTTCCACTTTCTGATTTTCTGGAACAAGATCCTTCTGTCTCTTGGTATGCATGAATGATGTTTACTTTTCTTCTTCGGTATATATTTATCCACTATTTTCTCTAATATTTTATATAATATCTCCGTATTTACCCTTTATGTCATCGCTTACGAAAATGTTATCCCAATCTTTGTTTAATTCTTCATTTATTTCTGACCATTTTATATTTTTACTGTAGAAGTTGTATTTTCCATATCCTTCCCACTTTTTCATTTCTTGCTTATCTCTGTTTTCACTTGCTTTGGAATGAACTGTTAATTCTATGACATTATGGTCTGAAATACTCGCATTATAAACTATTATTTCTTTAACATAATTCACCTCGTTCACAAATACTAGGTCTAAATGTATTTCCTTTCTTGTTGGCAGGTGATTTATTTGTTGAATGTTGTATTCTAGTAGCATATCTAATAGCTTTTCGAATTGCCTCTTATCTTCTGCACTACTATTACTCTCTTTTTTATATGTATAAGTACATCCACAATCTCCTATTCGTTCTTTTCCATTCTACGAAAGGAAAGTGAAGTCGCAGATAGGAGAATAGTCCAGTCCTTGTGATTTCTACATATATCATCCAATTTTTCAATTATTAAGTCAAACTCTTTAGTATTAGGAGGTCTATATATTACTATGTTCATTAATTTTTCAGATTCAAATTCTACCGCTATTAGTTCACATTCTGAGTTACTATATTTCTCATATATTTTTCCTTGTTTTTTTTTCTTTCCCATATATTGCGGTTCCCCCTTGATTCCTATTTTTTCTATCTGATCTATAAGTTTGGAACCCTTTTATTTGATCATCATTCCCAGTCTCTTGGGAATACCAGGTTTCACTTATATTCATTATATCTATTTTCTTTTCAATTTGGGTTAGTTCTTCTAAGTACTCTATTTTTTCTTTTTGAGTTACTCGTAACTAAACCCTGCGCATTCATCACTATGATGGTTTGCGTGTTTTCTCCTTCATTTAATATTGGTAGTAATAAGGATTTTCCCATGTCTCTTTCCTGTTCTGGTATGTTGTTCTTTTTTTCATTTCCAGAAATTCTGACATTAAAAATCCAACTTTTCCATAATATTTGATCTTCCTTCATCATAATTATTCATTTTGTGTCTGAATCTGCAATTTTCTCCGTTTCTGCAATATCCTCTTGCATAATAAATACAGTTATTATCCCTTGAGTAGAATTTTGGAGCTGAGCATTGAAATTTTTTTGCTGACATCTCTGCATATCTCATTGGTGTTTGCTTTCTCTTTTACCTGATATTCTTGATTTCTCTCTTTATTTGTTTCTTTCTTATTTTGGATTTTATTACTTGGTTGGTTATTTATTTGATTATGATTCATGGCTACAGGGTGCATATATTTGCATTTTTTGTCGAACTTACATCCTTTTCCTTCTTTGAGGTTTTTGCATATTTTTGGATGCAGATCTCTGCAATCATCCCTATATCCATCTAGGTATGCACATTTACCATATATTTCATAGTTGTGACATACCTTAGGATGTTTGTAGTAACATCTTTCTCCAAATCTGCAATTCCCTCTTTTCAAAAGGTTGCAGATTTTGTCTTTCTTGTCTATTTTTTCCTCTTTCCCGTCATTGTGTAGATCTGGGTAGAGCCATTTCGGGATTTGCTTTTCTGTTGCCATATCGTAATTTATTTCTTCGTAGGTATGCTGCTTTATTGCCTCATATGTAGTATCAATGAGTATCTCTGCATCCATACTTTTATCTTGTTCTTTGTTTTCCTTATTTTTTTCTGTCATTTCATTTTTGTTTACTTCTCTTCCGTTCTTCCTCTTCTTCTTCTTTCTTCTTCTTATTTTCTTCTTCTTTCTTTCTTCTTCCTTCCTCTCTTCTTCTTTCTTCATCCTCAACTATTTGTACATTCAATCTTGATTTAATAACATTGTCTATCCATGATAGACATGTTGAACAAAAAATTTTTGTATCTTTTCTCATATCTTGTATTACCTCAGCACACTGTGGATGGGTCGGAATGTTGCATGCAGCACATTTTCTGATTAGGTTTTGTGGATTGACTATGCTATACCAAACCTTACACAGTTTGCATGCTTTTGGCATTCTTTTTCCTAATGCGTCAATTAGGATATTCACAAGATTCACCTTATTCATTTTCTTTGTCGGAATATGTTGGTTTATGTATATTTTCTTTATGAGTCTCTTGACCACTTGGATTTTATTTGGAACTTCTTCAATTATTTTCAAGATGTTTTCATTAGATTTGTTCCAGTTTGAAGGATTATATCCTTCTAATATATCTATGAATGCTTTTGTATCTTTTTGGTTAGGACTGTTGTTGATTTCATAGATGAGAAATGCCAGTTCCCTTCCTGCTACCTCATCGTATTGCGAATCTGCTAAACACGCTAAATTACGCCATCTCTTCCCGCAGTTGGAACTTACTGCCATCTTGTTCTGATTTACAGTATTACACTTGATAAACTAACTTAGAAGACGCTTTATCCTACTATTTTCACACTAATCTTATCACCGATAGTTCACGAACACTTCAAGATATTTCTCAAATTCTAGTCGTATGTTAAACTTGTGATATCTGTTGATTAATCTGATTTCACGCGGGAACGTCTCACCAAGCAAGATGGCTACTACGAGAGAGAGAGAAATTACAGATGTAGCTTACAATATTCACAAAAACCTCGAGAGAGAGAGAGAGAGAGGAGAGAGAGAGAAGAGAGAGAGATAATTACAGTCTAGCGCTTAATATTCGGTATCCCTCGAGAGCAGAGAGAGAAGAGAGAGAGAGAGAGAGAGAGAGAGAATTACAGATGGAACTTACAATAATTCGCATCCTGCTTACAATTCTTCCACACCTCGAGAGAGGAGAGAGAGAGAGCGAGAGAGAGGAGAGAGAGAGAGAGAAGAGGTAAACGGACATCAATTAAATTCGCACAAATGCGAAGTTTACAAGGAATCTAGGATGTCTTCAAAGACTTGTTACCCATCCAAGGAAACACGAAAAGAGAGAGAGAGTTAAATTACCCTAGATGTAGCTTACAATAATCGCAAAATCCTCGAGGAGAGAGAAGAAGAGGAGATGAGAGAGAGAGACGACGAGAGAGCGAGAGAGAAAATTACAGATGGAACTTAAATATTTCGCAAAAATCCGCGAGAGAGAGAGAGAAGTGAGAGAGAGAGAGAAGGGAACGAGAGAGGCGAGAGATGAGAGAGAGTAATTACAGATGTAGCTTACAATGTTCGTAAAATCCCGAAAGAGAGAGAGAGAGAGGAGAGAGAGAGAGAGAGAGAGAGAGAGAGAGAGAGTAAACGTATCATTAAATTCGCACAATGCGAAAGTTACAAGGATTAGGATGTCTCAAAGACTTGTTAGCCCATCCGAGGAAACACGAAAAGAGAGAGAGAGTAATTACAGATGTAGCTTACAATATTCGCAAAATCCTCGAGAGAGAGAGAGAGAGAGAGGGAGAGAGAGAGAGGAGAGCGAGAAGAGAGAGAGAGAGAGAGAAATTACAGATTGAGCTTACCAAGATTCGCCAAAATCCTCGAGAGAGAGAGAGAGAGAGAGAGTAATTACAGATGTAGCTTACAATATTCGCAAAATCCTCGAGAGAGAGAGAGAGAGAGAGAGAGAGAGAGAGAATGCGTAATTATAGGTGAATCATATTATATTCACATAGTTCTCGGATGAGATATTTTTCCAGTTCGTATAACTCGTTATTATTACTATTATTATTAATATTATTATTAATCTTACCTTGATGGTCACGCGGAGGGACTTCATTGTAGTTGGCAACGACGAGAACCTGATGTCTCTGTCTCGAGGAATATTTTTAAACCTAGGGAATCATTAAAGCAAAAAGACTTATGTCATTAAAGGTACCCATCTTTGGAGGGCGGGCATTAAGAAATACTTATATATATAGTTATATATATATTATACATTATATATATATATATATATATATATATATATATATATATATATATATATATATATATTTATATATATATAATTAGATATGAAAAATGTAAAAATTTATTGAATTGGAATTTTATTTTTTGAAAACAAAAATCAATCATCAATCAAAACTATCGGAAACAACTCTCACGAAAATTATGTTTCATTAACCTCTCCCTACATTGACTGATCGATTGACGGCCGCCAGACGTGGCGTCTCTCCCCTAGAACGCAACAGGCGTGCAAAAACGAATCCTCTACTCACTCAAACCTCCTGCAGGACTTGGGCAGGAAGACTTTTCTTTCCTCCTGTACGCGGAATCTCTCAACAAGGAATGTCAGGTCCTGTCAAATGAAGCTTTCCACGAAAACCTTTTTTAGGACGAATTGGCAACTCTGTTGCTCATAAGTACCAGTTTCCCTTTTATCGAAATCCGTCTGAGTACAGTGCAGTTCTCTCTCCTCTCTCTCTCTCTCTCTCTCCCCTATAAATCCAGTTCGTTCCGGGATTCTCCTGATTCATTTTTATATTTATTTTTATTTTTTTCATTTTTTTGCTGGTGGGTAATCATTGCCTTTCCTGATTGGAGGTTTAATGCACAAAATATCAGCAGTGACGTCCTTGTTCATCTTGGACCCTAAAAACGCGACGACTCTTGCAGCTTGGGAACGTATTTCATTTCTCTCTCTCTCTCTCTCTCTCTCTCTCTCTCTCTTCTCTCTCTCTCTCCATATACACTCACTCAAAAGTGCTCTTAACCTTAACACTATTTACTCTCATTACTTCGAGGAATTTAATGGTTTTTGGTTAGAATATATATATATATATATATATATATATATATATATATATGTGTATATATATACTATATATATATATATATATATATATATATATATATATATAAATATATATAACTACATACATATATAAAAACACCCATATACGCGCCAATTTAATACACACACATCTAAAACAACATTTTTATTGACTCTAATTAACTTGACATTTATTGTGAATATAAATTCTCATACGTCCTACTGCGTATCTGAAATTGCTACGCGTGAAGCAAGCATATAACGTCCCACAAAACAGTCTACGCAGAACTGGTTCTACGATCTGACAGTATTTCGCGAGTGCGTGCGTAGGTTGTAATATGTTATTCATAATATGTAGTTCATAATTAATTATTATTACAGTTCTTATTGCTCAATATTCGGTGCACTCCTCGATAGTGACCCCCCACGGGTTTTAACCCGGTATGTATCCACTTTTGTGGTGCGTTTAGTACAAGCCCCCGTTTGGAGATGACCGTAAAAACGTAAACAAAAGACTGTCAATATCAAGAAATATAAGTCGTAAGTAACGAAGCCCCAAAAGCCGTTGAGAATCACTGTCAGGTAACATCTACGAAACGAAGCATCGTGAAAGGAGTATCGCTGAAAATGGCAGAGAAAAAGCTAAAAGAATCTACTGTTTTCTTAGCTATAGACCGGTTCCGATGGCAACTTTGCGCCAAGTGTTAGTGTCCACCCAGGAATTTCCAGCACTTTCTCCTTCTTTCTATCACTTTCTTCATCTTTCTAAAACTTTTTCTTCTTTGTAGCACGTTCTCTTTCTCTCTGCTTTCTGCCACATTCTTCTCATTTCTAGCGCTTTCTTCTCCTTTCTTGCACTTTTTTCTTCTTTCAAGCACTTTCTTCTTCTTGCAAGCACTTTCTTCTCATTTCTTGCACTTTCTTCTCCTTTCTAGCACTTTTCTTCCTAGAACTGTCTTCTCATTACTTGCACTTTCTTCTTGCCAGCACTTTCTTATTTTTACCACTCTTCTCCTTTCTAGCACTTTCTTATTTCCAGCACATTCTTCCTTCTAGGACTTTCTTCTAGTTGGCTGTGACCTATCGTCTAGAGACCCGGGGAGCTCTTTGCTTTTGTACCAAACAGCTAAAACCAAAAATTTGCGAATCGGTTCGAAGGATTCGATAAGTTTGCGTTCAACGTTAATTTTTTTTATTCTTTGATTTTTGCAATGATCAGGACCAGGTTTTACAGAACTCTTCATAAATTGGAAAAAGATACTTCTTTTTAAATGTTATTGTTTAAGATGTGATTTAGGCTATTTCTTAGCATAGAAAACTCCAGAGCGTTTATATTTGGCCCAGTGGGGTTAATTTGGTTTCGAAGGGGAACAATTCGAGAATATTTAAACGTCGTTAATGGCCTTTTAGGCTTCCTCCACGTGAATAGGAGTTCACTTTTGAATAATAAGAATCTTATATTACTATAGGGGACATCAGGATGGCCCAAAAAATGAACACCATTATATTCTTTGGAAACTTGAATTTCAAGTCTGTGGCCCCTTTGGTGGGCTTGTTTTATATGAACAGGGTTCACCTGAATAATAATAATAATAATAATAATAATAATAATAATAATAATAATAATAATAATAATAATAATAATAATAGTGAAATACAATAAATTGTACCCATAATCATAGAGACACTACGCAAAATCCCAAGATCCCCGAGAAGAAACCTGGAAAGACTATAGATACTGAAGTAGCTCCAGGACTCTTGCAGAAGAGTGATGGACTCCTAAGGAGGCAGGATGCAACCTGGAACCCCACACTATAAAACCACCCAGTCGAATAGGAAGACCGTGAAAAAAAAAAAAAAAAAAATAATAATAATAATAAGACTGGATGTTACCACTGTAATAATTTTTGTAATTACAAACATAATCATCCATAAATATCGAGTGAGATTGAGCCAATGGGAATTGTGGCTTGATAATAAGGAAAACGAGACATCCCACAATCAAATTTCTCTCTGTTTGTGCCTTTCAAAATGCGGAATGATCTCAAAAATAGGTCTCTTTTGCCATTGATATAGTCAAGGAAAGCGTCTGTTACCACGTCAAGTTGTTATGTTGCAAAAGTCAGTGAATGAATAAGTCGATAAGTAAAAATGGATAAATGAATGAATAGATAAGTATGTAAAACATGAAGTTTCAATTTATTAATAGTTTTAGAAAACCTTCGAGTCTGTTTGTTGATGACGAGAGCTCCCAGAAGACCTTGAAGCTGAATTATTATTTTATTATTATTATTATTATTATTATTATTATTATTATTATTATTATTATTATTTAAAGGCAGCATGCATTCTCAGGTGACCTTGCAGTATTACCAAAGATTTTGATGATATCGCATGTACCTTTGACAACAGATATACTAACTATTTATTATTATTATTATTATTATTATTATTATTATTATTATTATTATTATTATTATTATTATTATTATAAGTGAATAAGCACTGAACAAACTTCCGAATAAAGGAAAAAGTATAACTACGGTTACAAACCAGCCAGATAAACAGATAACTAGATAAACAAACAGATGAATAAATAAGGGAAGGAGAGTTCGTACGAAGAAAGGTTACGTAGACTCCTCCGAGCGGTAATTACGGCATCTTTGCATGAAGGCCTTTCCAGTCCTTGGTCTGAGTTGACTTCCAGATTTTTTTTTTTTCTGTTTTGTTTGGTTTCTGTACTTATACTTTCGTGGATATGTTTGGTTAACGTACTTATACTTTCGTTGGCTCCTGAGGTATGTCACTTATAGCGTAATTTTTGGCAGACGATAGGATGTATTCGAAAGATGTTTTGATATTGAAAATGTCACTATATCAGCGTATATATTTGTATAGAGAGAGAGAGAGAGAGAGAGAGAGAGAGAGAGAGAGAGAGAGAGAGAAGCAGGTCTACGTCGATTTGCAGTCTTCAAAAGATTGTATTAGCAGTTTTTCATTTTAATGACAGCTCAAGAGGTTTTTCTCCAAGCTGGTAAACAAGATTACGACGTAGCCTTTGTCACATGTGCCAACACATGACCCATCCTGTACACGAAGTCCCGTGTATGGGTGCGTGCGCTGTTAATAGGTGTAAGGAACACACAAACACACACAAGCACGCGAGCGCGCATGCAGCAGGCGGCTACTGAGAGTCTGAAACCCGCATTGAGGTAGGACCGTGCCCAGCATAAACCTGCACTGGGGTCATCGTGGACAAAAACGTGATTTTACCAGGCAAGAAGGCATGGAATTTCTTCAAGGAAAACGTTGCGTGGAAAAGCTGGATTGAGGGGTAACCAAGGCAAAGAGGATTTTAGCGCAGACACTGGATAAAGAGATAAAGACGTCCTGAAAACCAAGGAGATGAATTGCAAGGATCTCAAGGCTGGATCAGTGTTGATCCTCCAGTGGATTTGCATATTGTCCGAGTCGTATTCCCAGTGACTTTCCTATTGTTCCCAGTAACTTTCCTGTGTATTCCTATTTACTTTCCTATTGTTTCTATTAGTACCGATAGTCCGTAGCTCATTTTAGGAAGTAGCAGCAGGGAAAATTAAAGATATTTAGGAACATACTTGACGATTATTATTCCCATGTGTAATATTTCCACGTGTGACTACATATATGTGATGTTTTACGTATATAAATACATACATATATATATATATATATATATATATATATATATATATATAATATATATATATATACTATCTGCAGTATGATCCTCAAACATCAATTCAGAAAAGCCGAAGACACACGGATGTTTAAAAGAAGATTTATTCATTAAGAAACGTTTCGCACATGACAACTAAAAAACATTAAAAGA
Source organism: Macrobrachium nipponense (assembly GCF_015104395.2). Taxonomy (NCBI): domain Eukaryota; kingdom Metazoa; phylum Arthropoda; class Malacostraca; order Decapoda; family Palaemonidae; genus Macrobrachium; species Macrobrachium nipponense. The sequence goes on along the minus strand of NC_061091.1, from coordinate 76,743,498 downwards.
CAAAAAAAAAAAAAAAAAAAAAAAAAAAAAAACGAAGCAAAGTAAAAACAACTGCTGTTACACCAACCTTCAGGTACAACGGAAGAAGATAGAATGACCAAAGAAGGAACACCAACCTCCAAAGACGACTATGCCAGATATATTTGAGCAGAAGAGCAACCACCCTTTAACGATGGAACGAGTCTTTTAATATATAATGACTCTAAGGTAATCATATAATCTGCATCCTTAGAATACACTAATATGGTAAAGTGCTGATTCTTGACCTCAATTTGACAATTGATAGCATGATTTTGTATATTTGAATGTTCTGGTCTGCTCAGTCTTTGCCCCGTTCTAAAACTCAACCCTAAGTGACTGCAATAACGCATCTGCAACAACCTTTTCGTTGACCCAATATAAGTACGAGGACATCCTGGGCATGTAAACTTATAGACCACATTGGATCTCGTGAAGGGTTGCAGACGGTACTTGAAGCCA
>NC_061091.1:76735518-76738018 GCF_015104395.2 Macrobrachium nipponense | reverse complement strand
CAGATACAGCGCAGGAATAGTGGAATGGACGAAGGCAGAACTCCGCAGCATAGATCAGAAAACCAGGAAACAAATGACAATACACAAAGCACTAAACCCAAGAGCAAATACGGACAGACTATACATAACACGAAAGGAAGGAGGGAGAGGACTACTAAAGTATAGAGGACTGCGTCAACATTGAAAACAGAGCACTGGGGCAATATCTGAAAACAAGTGAAGACGAGTGGACTCAAGAGTGCATGGGTAAAAAGAAGGACGAATAAAAGTAGACGAAGACCCAGAAATATACAGAGACAGGAGAAAGACAGAAAGAACAGAGGACTGGCACAACAAACCAATGCACGGACAATACATGAGACAGACTAAAGAACTAGCCAGCGATGACAATTGGCAATGGCTACAGAGGGGAGAGCTAAAGAAGGAAACTGAAGGAATGATAACAGCGGCACAAGATCAGGCCCTAAGAACCAGATATGTTCAAAGTACGATAGACGGAAATAACATCTCTCCCATATGTAGGAAGTGCAATACGAAAAATGAAACCATAAACCACATAGCAAGTGAATGCCCGGCACTTGCACAGAACCAGTACAAAAAGAGGCATGATTCAGTGGCAAAAGCCCTCCACTGGAGCCTGTGCAAGAAACATCAGCTACCTTGCAGTAATAAGTGGTACGAGCACCAACCTGAGGGAGTGATAGTGATAGAAAACGATCAGGCAAAGATCCTCTGGGACTATGGTATCAGAACGGATAGGGTGATAACGTGCAAATAGACCAGACGTGACGTTGATTGACAAAGTCAAGAAGAAAGTATCACTCATTGATGTGCAATACCATGGGACACCAGAGTTGAAGAGAAAGAGAGGGAAAAAATGGATAAGTATCAAGATCTGAAAATAGAAATTAAGGATGGGATATGCCAGTGGAAATCGTACCCATAATCATAGGAGCACTAGGCACGATCCCAAGATCCCTGAAAAGGAATCTAGAAAAACTAGAGGCTGAAGTAGCTCCAGGTCTCATGCAGAAGAGTGTGATCTAGAAACGGCACACATAGTAAGAAAAGGAGGCAGATGAACACCCGGAACCCACACTATAAATACCACCCAGTCGAATTGGAGGACTGTGATAGAGCAAAAAAAAAAAAAAAATAATAATAATAATAATAATAATAAAACAATAATAATAATAATAATAATAATAATAATAATAATAATAATAATAATAATAATAATAATAATGACAAACAGAGAAGAGGAATGTCACAACAAACCAATGCACGGACAATACATGAGACAGACTAAAGAACTAGCCAGCGATGACACATGGCAATGGCTACAGAGGGGAGAGCTAAAGAAGGAAACTGAAGGAATGATAACAGCGGCACAAGATCAGGCCCTAAGAACCAGATATGTTCAAAGAACGATAGATGGAAAATAAACATCTCTCTTCATATGTAGGAAGTGCAATACGAAAAATGAAACCATAAACCACATAGCAAGCGAATGCCCGGCACTTGCACAGAACCAGTACAAAAAGAGGCATGATTCAATGGCAAAAGCCCTCCACTGGAGCCTGTGCAAGAAATATCAGCTACCTTGCAGTAATAAGTGGTACGAACACCAACCTGAAGGAGTGATAGATGCCGATCAGGCAAAGATCCTCTGGGACTATGGTATCAGAACAGATAGGGTGATACGTGCAAACAGACCAGACGTGACGTTGATTGACAAAGTCAAAAAAGAAAGTATCATTCATTGATGTCGCAATACCATGGGACACCAGAGTTGAAGAGAAAGAGAGGGAAAAAATGGATAAGTATCAAGACCTGAAAATAGAAATAAGAAGGATATGGGATTTGCCAGTGGAAATTGTACCCATAATCATAGGAGCACTAGGCACGATCCCAAGATCCCTAAAAAGGAATCTGGAAAAAATAAAGGTTGAAGTAGCTCCAGGACTCATGCAGAAGAGTGTGATCCTAGAAACGGCGCACATAGTAAGAAATGTGATGGACTTCTAAGGAGGCAGGATGCAACCTGGAACCCCACACTATAAATACCACCCAGTCGAATTGGAGGACTGTGATAAAGCAAAAAAAAAAAAAATAAAAATAAAAATAATAATAATAAATAGATAAAATAATAATAATAATAAATAAATGAATACTAATAATAATAATAATGAATAATAAATAAATGAATAAATAAAAAATAAATAATCATAATAGTATGTTGGACACATCAGATGAGAATATCATAAAAATGTCATTTTGGACTGATAATATTCAAAAGCGAGTTGCCTCACCTGGCGCACTGTAAGCATTGCTGAAGGCTGTTTGCGGCGTTCCTTCGACCCTGAACTGCACCTATTTTTTTTTTCTAGCCTTTTACTTTACCTCCATTTACTTTCCTTTCTTCAATCTTGCTGGCCACTCTCAGCCTCTGTAAGTATAACTCTTACTCTCTGACTATTGGGGTTTTTCCTGATTCCAC
>NC_061091.1:76715518-76730518 GCF_015104395.2 Macrobrachium nipponense | reverse complement strand
GACAGTAACAACAGACGAATAGGAACTTTCACAATTATAAATAAAAAAACGCGCGAGTTATCTTCTTTGAAGATACAACATCAAAAATAATGCAAATCAATGATAAGACAACAATCAAATCAAATAAATAGTACTAGTACTATAGGTCTAGCCCGAGCTAGCCCGAGCGAGCGAGCGAGTGTCGTCTTCTTCTTCTACCAGATATGCTTCCGAGATCCGTAGTAACGTAACCCTACGTCGTCCGCCGCCGACGCTCCGTATCCCAGGTGTCTGTAGGTGTTTCTGCGCCCCGCCGACAGAGGGCCCCCGAAGTCGCCGAACAGCACGGCTGGCCCTGGGTCCGCCAGAGGAGATGGCCAGGCCCACATACCCTGGAGGAGACACACTATCGCCATAGCCAAAGATACCTGCAACAGAGGAAGGGAGAAGATGATGAAGACGCTTTCCGTTAGAGAGAGAGAGAGAGAGAGAGAGAGAGCTGTGATTTAAACCTGATATACGTTCAACATCAATCTCTTAAAAAAAAAACACACATTAATTATACATACAAATAAATATATGCAGACCTTGATAAACACAAGCAGTCAGTGCAAGTCACTCTGACGTAGAAACTAAACTTTGCAAAAAAAAAAAAAAAAAAAAAATATATATATAAATATTCGTCTTACTACGTCAGTAGCTTCAGTGTACCAAGCCCTTAACAACAGCTATTCAAACTGAACATTAACCATATACCAGCGCACACGGCAAGTCGACCTTGAACACGGTAAACAGCAACAAAGGGTACGTATATAACGAATGGTTATAAACGGCGTAGGTTATATACATAACATACGTGGGTTTTAATCCTAATGGACAAATTTGTTTTTTAATACATTGACGTCACATACAGTTACGTGCTTATCTAACGAGTAAATTGATATTATATGAGCTAAAACTGCGTTCCTATGGTGAACGTCTTCAAGGACTAAAATTATGCACCGTCTATGAACAAAAGAGCGCCCCAGGGGGCCTGTAACTTACGAAATTCATGGTCTTCACGCCCGCCTAGCCTTCGAACAGAGATCCGCGCTCAAAGCAGAGAGGATACCGACTGCCATCTTGAGGCAGAGCGATTCCAGACCACTGGGAGGAGCTTACGGCTAGGCCGAGTTGGCCCGGGACCAGGTCCAGGGCACTTCTGTTTACTTGAATGTTTTCTGAATAACGGTTACACTTGGCTCAACAGATGATGCTTATCGAGGACTTTAATGTCAGATGTCTATAGATTGATCAGCAGGATATGGAGTGGGTCCTACTCTGACGTAAAAGCAGGAATAAATAGTTAGAATATAGCCCTACTGGGCTACAGAGTGACATTAGTACTATATGTCTGGACACGGGAAATGCTTTCCAATATATGTCTTTTTTTTCACGGGAAAAATCCTCTAGAGAGTTTCCTACTAGAGATGACATCAGTCTGGAATTCCCAGTTGCGCCTTCTGAAGCAACAAATGCGGAGCTGTCCTGTCCGAATCAATCTGGACAGATTACCGCAAGACTAGGCCAATGTATGTTTAACCACGAGCACCGCGTCACTTGAATGTTTCAGATATTTGTTTCCGGTTGACGACCGGAAACGCTAGGGATCTTGAACTCACTCTCAAGGTCGTCAGATCTTGTCTTTCTTTCTGTGTTTTTTCTTTGTTTGTTTGTCTTATTTTTTGTGGGTATACGATGGCAGAAAGTCCAAGTTTGCAGTTACAGTCTACTGAGTCTAGTCTTGGTGCAGCTTCAAGCAAAGAAGCAATGCATTAACCGCAAACTAATTCTTGCATTTTAATCACTTACATTTTACCTAATTATTTATGAATTTGTTAATCCATTTGCTATAATAATTTATCTCTTCTCTCTGTATTTCCCAATTCTGTTAAACTTCTTTCAAATGAATACCATAATATTCTTTGGAAGCTCGAATTCCATTATCTTCTGTTAACCTTTCAAATGAACATCACAATATTCTTTGGAAGCTTGAATTTCAAGTCAGTGGGCCCCTTTGGTGGTGGGCTTGTTCCATTTGAATAGGATTCGACTTCATACTACTACTACTACTACTACTACTACTACTACTACTACTACTACTAATAATAATAATAATAATAATAATAATAATCGATCAGGCAAAGATCCTCTGGGACAGGTATCAGAACAGATAGGGTGATGCGTGCAAATTAATAGACCAGACGTGACGTTGATTGACAAAATCAAGAAGAAAGTATCACTCCTTGATGTCGCAATACCATGGGACACCAGAGATGAAGAGAAAGAGAGGGAAAAAATGAATAAGTATCAAGACCTGAAAATAGAAATAAGAAGGATATGGGATATGCCAGTGGAAATTGTACCCATAATCATGGGAACACTAGGCACGATCCCAAGATCCCTGAAAAGATATCTAGAAAAACTAGAGGCTGAAGTAGCTCCAGGACTCATGCAAAAGAGTGTGATCCTAGAAACGGCGCACATAGTAAGAAAAGTGATGGACTCCTAAGGAGGCAGGATGCAACCCGGAACTCCACACTATAAATACCACCCAGTCGAATTGGAGGACTGTGATAGAGAGAGAAAAAGAATAAATAATCATAATAATGATTATAATAATAAGAGTACTAGTGTGGAGCACTGTAGCCCCCAAAAGCTATTGCATTACTTAAACGGCTCACTTCATTACTAGTTTTGGCAAATGTCTTGCCATCGTCTTCTTCTTTCCCTATATTTAAGGGGGCTTGGGACCGGCCTAAGTAGGGCTGGATTTCACCCCCAAATAGCTGTGGATAGGTCCCTCAACAAATAGACTGGTTAATTAGGAGTTCAAACAACTTTACCCAGGGCAACAGAAGCCAATTTTAATAGTCTAGTATTATCAGCTGACTGAAAATTATTTCTAATTTAATTAATATTTAGACATTTTTTGTGGGCGTCTTTCATCCCCCCCCCCATACGTATAATTAATATCTTTAGTTCTTTTTTTATTTTTTTCTTTTACTCTTTAACGTGCCCCCATTTTTTTTCTCTTTATACGACATTTTTGTGGGCGTCTTTCATCCATACGTATATATTTTTTTAAATATTAGAGCTATGGAGGATATATTAAGCATTGCTTTTTCATTGCTTGAAGCAAGCAGAGTTTAATAATCCAGTGTACTTCGCTTCAACTGGGCCTCATTCATTATATATTGTTTAAAAATAAAAAGAAAGCTGCGTTTTTTAACATAGTCTACCAAAAGAATTTATCGTTTTCTATGTAACATCTCCACCCAATTACATTTTCTTTCTCAAACTAACGAGGAAAAAACGGCAAAAAACATATTAACGGACACATGTAAACTAATTTAAGCCAGCAGTGTCCATATATTGGTATATTAATCATATTAATCCAGCTGGGATTAATATAGCATCCAATGGAGGGTAACAAGAAGCTTTAGAAAACGATTAAACTCATAATTTCGCGTGGCATTTCCTTATCATCTTGGGGCTTCTGAAAATCTTATCTATAAATCTTTAATAAACATATAAAACCAACATTTTGACCTCGTCTTTTGCGAGGTTTATGACCGCATAGTTTTCTAGAAGTTTTGGTCTTGCTGTTGCCAACTTCAGAAGTTTAAACGGACCGTGGCTGATTTGGACCTTAATCTTGGCTGATTCGGACCCATACTAAAAATTTTATATTATAGCAATGGGCATTTCTATATAAGCATTCCGCATCGTTCGTCCCCGCGAATACGAAAGCCACCACGAATTGGGGCGTCAAATATATTTCGCCGTGTTTAGTACGAGCCCCTGGGGGTTAATTACAGGCGTCCGATTAAATATTACTTAAAATTCTTGTTCAGGAGGTAAAACTGCATAGAAAAATCGGCCAATCACATGAAGGTCCGAATAAGCCTGGATAAAGGTCCGAATGAGCCAGTACATGGTCCGAATCAGCCAAGGTGCGAATGAGCCTGCTCCCAGTTTAAACTTGGTGCATATAATCATCACTGTTTTTCAAGCAGATATTATGAGTTTCAGCTCAGTTTGAAAAGTTAATCTTATTGGTTTCATTGTTTTTCCTCAATATATAGACTAATCTTTGATATATCTCACGTTCAGACGTTCACAGGCTCAACAAACGAAGGTAATGACTCAGAAAATGGAAATATTCACTGTTTATTCAGTTCCTATTATCACATCTTCCTTCTCCTTCTACTTCATCATCATGAGTCTACTTCTCTTCTTCTATCGTGTTGGCGTGTAGACAGGAGGGGAGGTAGTGGGACTTCCTCGCTCGCTAAGTAGCTGAGCGATCAGACGCTGCTTGATAGAGGCGATGGTTCCTAATATACTTCCCAACCAGTTGTTATTATTCCCCCAAAATAACGGACTAGCCACGGGATTGGCCTCTGGGTCGGGTCCTGGTACAGGAGAAGCTTGGCTCGAAAGAGCAAAGACACCCAACATCACGAGAATCACAAAGGTGTTACCGAGCGTCTGAAAAAGAAAAAAAAAAACTAGTATAAATATTAAATAGATAAACATTGAAGAACGTAATTGTCATAATTCCTTTCCATCTACATAGCAGAACGATTCTTTTTGCTCTAACTGGTCCCAAGAAGCTTGAGTATAGGTCTATGTCATTCAAACTAAAACTGAAAATGCATGGTTATAACCAGACCAGTTTCATTTTCTCGTATACACTGCAGATAAGCTCACTCTCACATACACTCGAGTTTATACTGGGACACCTCCAAGTGAGCTATGCCTCTTTTATACAGATAGGACCACCGCCAGTGACCTAGAGGCTTCTAGGACAACCAGACGAATTTCCCACAGGACGTTCGAAAGTCAACCACAGGATGACTGGAGTCTTACGATCACGAATCGAAAATTGATTTTTTTATATTGATTTTTTTTTTAAATGAGAGAACTGGTTTAAAAAGCTGTGCAACTGGGCAAAAACTGCTCGGACAAAAAACCTGGAAAGCACAGGATTAGCCAATGGCTTTTACACTCATAGGATTGAGCAGTAATATTTGACCTTCAAAGCCGACATCCTAAGTAAATAGAGCCAACCTGTCATATATAAGTCATATTCATTTCGTGAATAAAAGATCTTATATTCTACTTTTTCTGAACTATCTTATGACATCCATTGGTGCTGTCACCTTCTGTAGTATGTTTCTAATTATGGCTGATTCCTCAGTCTACGTTCTAGTCTCATCCGTACGTTGCAAAGGATGACAGGTTTGAGATAGGCCTAGGTATGGTTCTCAAGATTCTGCCATTTCCTTATTCAGTTAAGTTTTCCTCATCGAGCCAAGCAAACTCTTCAATTTCCATTGTCAGGTTGACAGAGAGAAGGACATTCTGAGTTGTATCACCAAGAGATCGATTGTATCACCAAGAGATGGGGCTACATCAAAGGAGCTATATAAGCGCCCAGGTCACAGGGTTACAGGCCTATAGTTTCTCAGGTGAATGTTAGCATATCGAAGTTCTTGCAAATGTATTAGGAGTCATAAATAAACACAACTTTATTTTCATTTAGTTTCGTCAGCGGGGAATAGTCCCTCGGCATATTATAAGTGAACGTTAACCATTAGTTGAAAGTACTGATATAGTCTATGTGCGTTTGTGACTGAGAGAGAGAGAGAGAGAGAGAGAGAGAGACGAGAGGCGAGAGAGAGAGAGAGAGAGAGAGAGAGAGAGAGAGAGAGAGAGAACGAAAATAACTAATCTTTCATTTCCAAGGCTAATATTAGAGAACTACAGAATTTGCAAGTGTTCTATAGGTCTAGGGCTGTAATGACGTCAAAATTCTCTGGTTTAGTTTAAGTTCGGGAAAAGATGATTATAGGTCCCCCCACCCCCGAGTATATTAAGTATGTTGGGGTTTACTCTCACGAAGAACTATAAAACAGACAATGATAATTTCACAGTTTCTGATATTCATTTTAAGGAATGCAGCTTCGAGTTCTGGGAAGAAGAAGAAGAAAAAAAAAAAGTTCTTGGAAACATGTTTTTTCCCTTCATAACAGAGGAAAAAATAATTTTTTTTTATTGATTTTTTTTATTATTCGTTTTGAAATCAGGCTGTTGGATTTTATTATTATTATTATTTTTTCATTCTATCACGTGTGGTTGTTTTTATGCTACACAAATTGCAACAGATCCGGTGGTCGTTGGCAGTTTATCTCTCTCTCTCTCTCTCTCTCTCTCTCTCGTCTTTCTCTCTCTCTCTGCTCTCTCTCAATCTCCTCTCTCTCTCTCTCTCTCTCTCTCTCTATATATATATATATATATATATATATATATATATATATATATATATATATATATATATATATATATATATATATATATAGTGTATGTGTGTAGCCGATACGTATACACCTATAGCTGGTTCACTTAAGGTAGATTCTTTGGTGAACCCTATTCCTGCAAGACGTTTGTTTGGCGGCCGCTGATTGGCTGGGAGCTGCCTACCTCCCGGTACCAGCCAATCAGCGGCCCACAGACAAATGGAGCAACAGAGAAGCCTTATGGTACTATTTGTCAAATCTCCATTACCGACGTCTCGGAGCCTTGCCCAGTTATACCGTATCTGTATAAACTACAGGTACATTTAAAATCGAATAAAAACAGTTCATTCTACGTACGAAATCACCGTACAGCTGTAACGAAGAATGTTACTGGGCGTAAGTGAAGAAGAAGAAAAAATGAGTCTAAGGTACGGTACAGAAGAAGGGCGCCCACAGTAGTCCATCCACCGTTGATGGGTGTGTACTTTTAAGCGCCCGTTGAGGACAATGATACTAAAATGTCTACGCTATAACCGTATTCTCAATTATATTCACATTTGTATTAGCGTTTACACGAATGCTAGAGAAATCAGATGTTAAACTACGCGGTTATGAGCCTACGAGGTTTCCCGCCATAATTAACTAGACCATGTACACGGCAATAAGATGCTCAGTCTGTCTTTTGTGTATTATAAAAATAAACTAATAGTCAATGGGTTGGTTGTAGTATATATAAATACACGAAGTATATTGCTAATCATACAAGTATTTTCAAATAAAATAAAATATTAAGTCGTAACTGAATCTGACTGTCTGCCCTAGCCAGGAATCGAATCATGGCCGGTAATTGACGCAATTATCAATTATTATAATGATTATTATATAATAAAAATGGCGAATCATGAAGCCATACTACGTAAATCCTCCACTTGCGCATCGGTGTAGGCACCTTTTTTCCCCTCGTATTCGTGCGCGCGCAGACCGATGACGTCATCGTATGACCGAGGTTAATAGGTATAATAGTAGGTAGTACTTATATTGATATGGGTCAGTGGACCATCGGGCGTTGAAGGGTAGATTCAACGTTAGCATTTTTGCTGGTGTTATAGGTCTAATGGCAGTGCTTTGGCGTTTTAAATGCGAAATCAGGATTCAGAAAGAAGCGCATAGACGAAAAACGAAGAATGAACAGAGACATAAAGAAGACGGCAAGAAAAAACGAAGGCAAGTGAGATTTTATCCGGCTCAAGTCGAGGTCTGGACAACATTTTCGACGCATAGCTGAAGAATCAGTTTCTTATTTTTCTCGTGAAATTAAAAATACATTTCACGATGAAGTAATAACCAATTACTTATTATAAATAAAAAAAAAGGAACCAGGAATTGGAATTCGGTCGTGAAACCTGGAATTGGAAACGCGATGGTTCAAGGTAAGTATAATTGCGTATATACAATTCGACTGTTTATTGTTTATTAATAATATTATCACGTTTCCATATTCATCATTATAATAATTCTTTAATATCCAGTTCCTCGTCAATATTTTTTAGATAATTCATTATTATTCTGCATATTTATTTTTTAAATGACCATATAATGTCGGTGGATTCGTTAGGTTATAATGTGAGTTTGAATTCAGCCCCTCTTTGCTTATGGTTAAACCGGTGAATAATTCGACCAATTATTCTAACTTTCGTGTTGCTATTGTTGATAATTATACTTCACGAATGTAACTCTAGTGGTTCCAAACTGTTATTTTGTGATATTGTCGTCATTGACGTCGAAATATAATGGTTTAAAACCTTGTCTGAACTGTAAACCTAACCAACGATGAATAATTCGATCAATATTCAATTTTCTTGTTGATATTGTTGATAATTATTCTTCAAGAATGTAATTTTCGTTATACCAACCTTTTATTTGTAATATTATCGTCACTGACATCGAAATATAATAGTTTAAAACCTTGTCTGAACTGTACCTAAATATAATCCAGTATTTTGGTCTAACCGTTGAATAATTCGGCCAATCATTCAACTTTCTTGTTGATATTGTTAATAATTATTCATCATAAATCGAATTCTAGTCATACCAACCTTTTATTTTGTAATATTAACGTCATTTACGTCATCACATGAAGTTTTGAAACGTAGACCTAACCAGCATAGACCGGTTGAATAATTCGACCAATTATTCAACTTTCTTGTTGAATTTGTTAATCATTATTTTCGACTAACCCAATTCTATTAGTTATAATCGACCTTGGTAATTCTTCAGAAGCACTCCGCACTGGATATTAAAATAAATAATCACCTACATGGAAAGAGCATGTGAAAAGCAATATAAAAAGTAAAGTCATTATATGAAAGATTGAACGGGGTGGAATTAAGTGATCTTGATAAGTTTTACCTCGAATTTTTTGTAAGTCGGGAGAGGTGTTTCCTCTGCGGTAATGTTTACTTTTAATGAGCCCTCTTACTTACTTTCTTACGCAAACAAAAGCAGTTCCAGTTACTCATTATTGCTGAGAAGTGTGACATCGTTATGACGTCATGGGTTTCATAACCAATTACGAACGACTTTAGTCGAAAACTAAGTTTCACTAGCATTTCAGCGGAGTAATAAAGTTACCTGTCCAGTGTCCACTGGTATCCTTGTTTGATTGAATACTCGAATAATGAAGCAAAAACCGGCATTTTGTCTTCCTGTAGCTATGGCAGAGGCAGTGGCTGGCCCTTCTGGCATTAATTTTGACAGAGACCTTCGATTTCCTACCGATTGTTTGTAGTGCAATGTGGGTTACGGTGAATTTTATCATTATTTCTCTAGTGGTGGTAAAGAAGTTGTGATTGAATATGCTTAAAGACATAATTTAATTCTAAAGCAAAAAAACTGCGAGTGTTGTGGAGCTATTTGTCGGATCGACTACAACAGGCACACCTTTAGGTGTGATCGCTCTGTAGTGACGAAAGGACGTCGGCGTAAGCGTTGCGACACCCAAATCCATTCGCGTGCGCAGCGCAACATTACCTCTTGCCAGTAAATGCCGTGCTTGCCAAGAATCTTTCAATATGCGGATAAGGCACGAAGTGCCGTTCCGCCACGGCCTTACTGACAGCATACACAAATTGATCGTCGCGGATATGTAGTCGTAACCTACTTTGTTTGTTGTTGTTTTGGTATCGCCGCCATATAGGTTTTGGTGTTCTTCCGCCGATTTCGGTCGGCGGTCGAGTGGGCCCGCGAATCTGTAGGTGCTCCCAATTATTATTATTGCTGCAAAGCACTCCTTTCTGGTATTTCCCCACCCAAAACCCCAATTCCCAACTGGGGGCCCCCAAGGTTGTTGGGTGGAAAAGAGGGTTAAAATAACATTTCCTCAAGAAAACAAGATGAGGTTCACTGAAAAAACACCATTAAATGAAGGATTGTTAATTGTCTTTTAGAAAGTGGTGATGCGGCTTGCTTCTGAAGAATTACCTTGACCTTTAATTCGGTAATAACAGCGCTATTAGCGTTTATTTACTTCATTACATCGAATCTCCGTCAGCCTCCAACTTGACTTTGAGAGAAGCCCGCTATATTGCGCTCCCTGGCGCATATTCCTGAAGTCTGGATGGAAATAGACCCTCTCGGATATTAGAACCAACCAGAGCGTGTTTTGGAGAGGTGACGTTGTGAGACTCCGCCCTCCTTAGTGTTACCACCTATAAACTTTTCTTAATTCTTGCAAAAGCACCAGTTTTGAAAATATTAATCTTATATAATACGTTGTAATATTGGTAAATATATCAGTTATTATAGATGCATACAGAATATATGTATCAACTATGCTGTACCAGTTAGCATTTACGCTGTAGCTTATTATTATAAAAAGGTACTGAGAGTCTGAGTACGCAAGGTATATGGCACCATTGCTCAATGTAAACAAACTGCATGTGCTGTTCCTGTTCTGTAACTTAAGTCGAATTGATTGAGTCTGTGGTCTATAGTCCTCCAAGTCGTTGTTCTCGTCGTGTGTTACTTGTACTTAGTGACTATGGAGTGTACAAGAAATCCCGAGTTGCTAGATTTTGAAGGCAGTGGCTTCCATAACATTATTTTGCAGAAAATAAAGATTTCGTGGGCTTACGAACTAATGCTAAATCAAGGGAAGATTTCGACAAGTGGAGAGAAATATTCAACATCAAGAATTGTATGTAATTAATTTTTTGTATATAATAAACTTTTGTATAAAATAATCTTTTGTAAAAAATTTTTTTCCTTATATTCCAAGCTATGCAGTTGATTTTAAAATTTACAGTGAAATATCAGCAAAGGAAAGCTTTTTGGTATCCGAGGCTGCAATGGTAATATGTATAATACAAGCAAAGCAAAAATTTTGCATAGTTTAGGAAATCTGCACAACAAAACCTGAGCATGGCCTTGGTTGTAATACACAGCGTAAATTTGTGCTTTATTACATATCTGTGCAAATTGAAAATTTTTTCTGGTAAATTTTCCTTTGACTAGAATGAATTTGCTACTCATTTCCGTTGGATATTATTAAAAGAATATGTTTTTTTTATTGCAACATAGATTTACCCTAGCAACTAAAATAAAGGTCTATATTTCCTGTCTCACACCATGTATACTTCCGAACATGAATTACCATCCGTATTCTAGCCTAACCTGACTAAATATGTACATTTCAAAAATATTGAGTAAAAACTACAAAATAACAATAGAAAATATATATGTATATAATCAGCAAAAAACAAATCAACTTGCAGAAGACATATATATGATCAACAGGGCAAAAGTTGTGCATTTTGAAGGGTACAATGATTCCAAATAAAATTCAAAGTAACAAAAATGTTAAACTATCAGCCTACTTCATGTACTAAATGCCTAAGTGTCGAGGCCAATATGAGTAGTTGAGTCATTTTTTCAATGGGTGAAGTATTACGTAACGAAACAGCTGATTGCCAGGGGATCATAGTCCTCCTGTCGAGGCCAATATAAGCAGTCAAGTCATTTTGCAACGAGTGAAGTATTACGTAACGAAACAGCTGATTGACATGGGATCATAGCCCTTCTGGTGTGTTTCATTGAGCAATGTTGCCAGCCATATGCCTTGCGTATCTCGGTAGTACTTTTTTTTTTAATAATTATATTTGCCAATATTATAACCTCTCACAAGATTTTATTCTCAAAACTGGTGCTTCTGCATGAATTATTATGTAATGAAGCGGCTGATTGTCATGGGCATGGCTTTCTGCGTGTTTCATTGAGCAATGGTCCCATATGCCTTGCATATCTCAGTAACTTATGATGCATAAGCGATAGCGTAAATATTAGCTAGTACAACATAGTTGATACATATTTTCTGTATACATCTATAATAACTATATTTACCAATATTAAACCTATCATATAAGATAAGATTAATATAACTGGTGCTTCTGCAAGAATTAAGAAAAGCTTATACGTGGTAGCGCTAGAAGGGCGGAGTCTCACGACGCCACCGCTACAAATCACGCTCTGATTGGTTCTAATATCCGAGGGGGTCTATTTCCATCCAGACTTCAGGAATATGCCTCCCGGGCGAGGGGAGTTCCAGGCATACCAACATTACGGGAATCCAATTTTTAAATTATCATATGGTGTTAATTCTATAGTTATGTCACGTGATGTTGGCATCCTTGTTGCTTTCGTTCATTTCGGAGTGTATCGTTTGATATGGTCGTGAAATATGGTCGTCAACATTTAGTTTATTGTCTATAGCTACCATTTTACGACACTATTGCCAGAAATACGCACGTTTTATGATAAGTATGACTCTTGGACGAAAAGTATTGGACACACTTCCAAGTTACGCGAATACGTAGTAGGGTTTAAGTTTATTATTATTATTATTATTATTATTATTATTATTATTATTATTATTATTATTATTATTATTATTATTACAAATTGGCATGTTCTGGTGTAGTAATGCCTATATAGATCAGTGTTCTCCAATGGTATTCGAAAGTTGCTAGGAACGAAAATTATTAGTTATTAAAGGAAATGGCCCAATTATTCACAAAAAATAAAATTTGTCTTGCAATTTATTAGCGTTTACTGGGCTAATGATTTAATTGTGTAGGGAAAACATAATATTCTTTAAAATATTCATTCACGAGGAAAAGTTACCAGCATACATTTGGGTAAACTGATGAGGGCTAATATAATACAGATATATATGTATTTATGTACGTATGTATGTTTAACTGAATCACGAAAATATTACTTGTAATTCAGGAGAATAATATATCGTTACTAAAATCACTCTCCTTCTGTGGTTATTGTGTATTAAAGGTTCAAAAGGTGAAAGGTCATATAATAGGGTTACATCAACAATTTCAGAGGCATAAACTTTATTGAAAAATAACATAGAAGTATAACTCTTTAGTATTTAATCCCGTTATTACCTGGATACACAGTCTGGGTTATATTTCGTCTACCATTAGAGAAGACTTTTAACAATTGGCTAGAAAGAGTTAATTGACTTATGCATTTAGATTATGAAAGGTCCTTCCTGGTGATTCTCAGGTATAGATCGGCTGGTATCGGCCAGGAATTCACAGATACCGATACCACAAACAATAGCCCATACCGATATCAATACTACAAACAATAGTCGATACCACCGATACCGATACCTGGGCACATCCCTAATTATTATATATGTAGATAAAGACAGATGCCACGAATTAAGGAGAAACAGTGGAGTGCTCCTGGTGCTTTCGGCTTCCTGTCCTAGCACACTCCATTGTTTCGCGCCTTTTTTAAAGGCATATATTTCGCGCCCAATTTATTTTATTTTATATATATATATATATATATATATATATATATATATTATATATTATATGTATGTATGTATGTAATATATATGATTTATATAATTGTATACATATATAATTATATAATTACGTATTACTTAATAGGCCAATAGAGTATGTATAACTCCATTGTTAGCAAAGATCCAATTGGCGACACTTGGGACTTGTTTCTTTAAGACGTAGGTATAATACATCAGCAACGTACCAATGCCTATGCATCTTGGGGCAGTTCCTGAAGACGTACATCGTTAACGTACCAATGCCTACGCATCATCTATGCCCTTCAGGGCATAAAAAAACTTTCTGATTCCCTTCAGCAGTTCCTTCTTTCGATCCAAACTCAGGAAGAGAGGGCTGGGCCCCGGGTCAGCCACTGGGTAGGGGTTGGGCGCGGGCGAGGCGTACCCAATTTCCGTCAGTGCTAGGAAGCCCAGCAGGACTACTAGGGCTAGCGTGACCTATTTAAAAAAGAAAAAGAAAAAAAAAGTTAGGTAGTTGAGTATATATTATTTTTGCATTCCAGGAGTTTTGGGTCCATACTGAAGGTATTATATTGAATGTTTATCAAGATTTTTCGTTAAGCAAAAATGAAATATAGACATAGATAGATATTATTATTATTTATTATTATTATTATTATTATTATTATTATTATTATTATTATTATTATTATTATTATTATTATTATTATATTCAGGGGGCCATTGACTTGAAATTCAAACTACCAAAGAATATCATAGCGTTCATTTGAAAGTAGTAACAGAAGGTAATGGGAAATACAGAATGAAGAGATATATAGTAGAATCCAGGAATAAAATTGATTTTGAAATTATCTGAAAAGACATCTTAGTTCAAGACCTAATGATTTATTTTGACCAAGCAGTAATATCTCGATGACGTTCACGTATGTATGAACTTATTCACGAGTTGCTTGCAAAATAATTTTCTAAATGCATCTCCTTTTGATTGTCTAAAGTCATGGTAAATGTTGTAAGGTGATAGTAATATTGGATATTAGCATAATGGACTTTTAGAGACCGCTGATATCTTTCAAATTACGTCTATACTCTGTTTTTTTCCATCTGTCCATTCGCCTGTGGTGTTTGCGCATGGTAACACTGCGTCCCGGGGTTTGAATAATATCCTATTTCGAATATTAACGGTGTAATTCGCATTCAGTAAATTATTAAAACACTTTTCAGTTGCAAATGTACACCTAGATATCCTTTTATTTACCTAAAACGTACACGTAGTGTAACTATTTAAAGCCCGGGAAAATCCGAGACGCAGTGTTACCATGCGAAAACACCACAGGCGGATGGACAGATGGAAAAAACAGAGTATATTCATTCCGAATTGGCTTTAAAAATTTAACAAGCTTTCAGGTGCTTTTGCAAACACATTGAAAAGATTCTGTGGTTAATTCAATTCCTTGTTTGGAAGCGGTACTATAATCATCCGCCGGTAAGGATTCACGAAACTTGGAAGGAAGATAATATAGAGTTTAGGCCAAAGGCCAAACGCTGGGACCTACGAGGTCATTCAGCGCTGGAAGGGAAAATGGCAGTAAGAGGATTTGGTAGGTGTAACAGGTGACGAAAGCCATGCAGTTGGAATAAGAAACAGTTGGTCGAATGACAAACGGAAGAAAGAGAATATGAAAGGAGGTACAGTAAAAGGAATGAAGAAAGTTGCAAATAACCTTTTAAGTAATTCCTACAGTGCACCACGTGACGTGCACTGACATCACTATTACCTCTGTGGAGCACTAAATTTTGTATAATTAAAAACTGCAGTTTTATCAATAC
>NC_061091.1:76705518-76710518 GCF_015104395.2 Macrobrachium nipponense | reverse complement strand
GTGGCAGTGGTTAGATAGTACCGTTATTGCACCCTATGCATTGTAGGCGTTCCTTCAACCCCCTAGCTGCAACCTCTTTCATTCCTTTTACTGTACCCCAGTTCATATTCTCTTGTAATCTATCTTGCTTTCCTCAACCCTCTCCTAACAATTGTTCCATAGTGGAAATGCAAATGGTTTTCCTCATGTTACATCTGTCAAGCCTTTTACTCTCAATTTCCTTTCAGCAGTGAATGACCTCGTTATAAGTCCCAGCGCTGGGCCTCTGACCTGAAGGCTGCTTACATTCTATCCTAACTAACGTGATGTAGCGCCGCTTCTTCGTCCCCAGACTATCTCTAAGCTACGGGGTCGGTTGCGTCTTTTCCAACTGCTTCTGTCAAAAGCATCGTCCTCAGCTGAGTTGTTCTTCTTCTTCAAAATCTACTTCACTTTATCCCGCCCATCTAATCCTTTACCTTTCCTTTACCCCTGTCTTGTTCCACTAGCCCCTCTTTGCTCTCCCGCCCCCACCCTCACCCATCATTCATCCTCATCACAACATCTGAATATCGACTCTTACAATATCAGAAACTAGCCGCGTAAAAATATCTGATCCTTCGGGCTCATTCCTAGGAGAGCTGTTAATCAGCCCAGTCAGTGGTCTGGTTAAACTAAGATATATTTTTTAGAACCTCACTTTTATCCAGATTTACTCTCATACCACCCCAGTTAATTAAGGTTTTCATGCCACTGTCTCGTCCTTCTCTGCAACCCTTCTTCAGTGTCTGCCCTAATCAAGAGACCATCTGCAAGTAACGATTTTAAATAGGGTTGCCATCCCTAATCCCCTCACCCAACATAGCTGGGCTGTACCACTCCAGTTGATGATAATAGCGTTCACGAAACACTGTATAATCTGAAAACATTCTAGGAATACTTCTGAAAACGATTTCTAAACTCTGACGATTTTGTGCAAAGAAAAAGTCAAGATTACTTACCAGCTTCATGTTGAGTGTAATCGAGAAGAGGCGCGCAGATATAATATATAATAGGTTCTCGTAAACTCGACGATGTCCACCAGTCCTCTGATACGCAATCGGCTGTCCTTGCTCCTTTTATACGGTCGGCACCCTGCTAGAGATTCCCGTTAAGGAATGCAAGGAAAGGAGGCACGTGTGTGTGTGTTCGTGCCTGTGTTTGTGGGTTTTTTTCGGGGCAGACTGGAAGTGGGAAAGATTGTAGCTAAGTAAGTTATGTAAAGAAGATCCCTCTTTCTTTGTTAGTCAACCTTAGTAGTCAGACGCGACGCAGACCAGTTTCGAAAGAGGTTTGGGTGCGTCTTATGCTCTCTTTGCTTCTTTAAACAGGAAGGGATTCGGTTGCAGACAGAAAACTGTTTCGTAGAGGAATCAAGCTCTTTTATACTTTACCATACAAAATACAGTTTTAATGTTCAGTGTCCCTCGGCCATCAAAAGTATAACTATTTCATTTTAATACTGACGTCTTACATTACTGAATTTGATTATTGTTATAACTGTGAGTATCATCATCATATCCTTTTATTCTACGTCAAGGAATTCTCCTTGGGTACGCGCGTTTATCATTATAAATTGTTTGTATGCGACAGCAAGATTTATGACTGATGTGGCTGCGACTGTCAATTCTAAATGAGCAATCAACTTGTGTGACAATGATAGTTGGAGATATTTACGATAATAAACAGTATTTAAAAGATACACCTGCGACAGTCGGTACTGTGACTGTGATAATTAACACATTGACTGTTAGTATTCGATATAATATACAGTTAAGATTCATTATGAGAATAACTGCTTTGCTTATGCCATGGAAGAGAACCAATGCTGAATAATTATTTTGTTATAATATTAATGGTAAATGGTATATACTACGGCCACTGGTAAATAGCGAGAAATCTTGAGAATAAATTCTAGAACTATAATAGAGAATTCCTTATTTGGGGGAAAAACTCTATCACGAGAGCTTATATAGTGTTCTAAGGGGCTCACAATAATAAGAATGTTAAAAGTTCGTGTATGATTCATAAACACTTCATAAAAGCTTTCGAACGCTTCCCTGGGTTTATCTTCAGTCCCAAAAAATTGTTTATAAAGTGTTTAGGAATTATACACACGAACTTTTAACATTCTTACTATCATGGGCCTTTTAACACCTTATATTATGAGGGAGGCGGGTGTGGAGGGTGGATGGATATGATGGGATGGGAGGGGGATTGTAGGTTGCCGGGGGTTGGGGGGGGGGGGGGGGGGGCGGTGCGGGTGGGGACGAAAAATCATAGGGCCGTTCTCGGTGCCTTCCACGGCCAAGGTAGTCCACAGATACTCGGGAAAACCCGGGTTTAATAAACTTGACGAATAATTTGCCGAATTTTGATTCTCTCTCTCTCTCTCTCTCTGTCTCTCTCTCTCTCTCTCTCTCTCTCTCTCTCTCTCTCTCTCTCTCTCTCTTCATACCAAGACGTGAGGTGAGCTCACCTTTGGGGGATACAAGCGAATATTCTTATGCATTGCATTTTACGAGAGAGGTTAGGTTGCCAGTGTCCAAACTGACTAAAACCAGTCTTGCATCTGACTTCCCTCAACCCTTTCCTGACAATGGTTTCATAAATGCAGCTCTGCTTTGAGCTTTTCGTCCTGTTACGCCGTTCAAACCCATTTTATTTTCAGCGCTGAATGACCTCTTAGGCCTCAGCGCTGGACATTTGGCCTAAAATTTTGTTATTCCAAATACAATACAAGTCTGTCAAGGGTTGGTGATTCATTTAAGACCAATGGCTTGAGAAAAGGAAACGTTTATTGGACTAGGTACGATTTTCACGTGATGTGTTTACATTTCTGTCTGATATATTGACTGCTTGGCGATAAGGGATGAAAAGAATTATTGTTCGTAGTATTTGAATTTTGTTTTAAAATTCCCTCGAGAAACATTTCTCGTCAAAAACGTCTTGTCAAGTATTTTATCAAAGGAACCATCATAAAAAAAAAACACACACACATGAGTGAAATGTTCATAAGATATTTACTTCTTACTTCTTCTTAATGAACACCCATAGTATTCTTTGGAAGCTTGAATTTCAAGTGTCTGGGCCTTGTAGGCTTGTTCCATATGAATAGGTTTCATCTACAGAATAATAATAATAATAATAATAATAATAATAATAATAATAATAATAATAATAATAATAATAATAATATTTTATTCTGTTGGATTATAATATATATTTGGAGACTACAACGGGTTTGTAGATGATGATCTCCCCTACAAAATCGTTGATACAGTATATACTGTAGTCTCCAAATATAAATTATATTACAACCAGATTAATAATAATAATTATAATAATAATAATAATAATAATAAAGATAACACATACACACATACACACATAAACATATATATATATATATATATATATATATATATATATATATATATATATATATATATATATCACATGTGATTTTATTCTGGTTGTATTATAATATACTATTTGAAGACTACAACGGGATTGTAGATAGTAATCTACGCTACAAAATCGTTGATACAGTATTTACTCTAGTCTCCAAAATGTATATTATAATACAACCAGAATAATAATAATAATAATAATAATAATAATAATAATAATAATAATAATAATAATAATAATAATAATAATAATATCAGCAACACCTAAGAAATTGTATTCATAATTCCACATCATAGTTCCGACAATGACAAAACTAGCAGGTACTCAATACCTTCAAGTTTCGTTCAAGTTGCTGTCCTAAGAGCGCCTCTTGTTTTGTTGACATGAACGAGGCTCCTCCTGACCCAGACCAGTCCCACAGGCTCCTATTGAAGGAATGCCCGATCTAGGAAAAGTGTGGGTTCCTCAGGGGTTCAGTGAGTGTAGGATTCATTGACAATTAGCGGACCCTTGAAGAGTGGTGAGCTCGTTCCTTGCGGTCAAGTCCGCTATGAGGATTTTTATTTATCTTTTTATTTATTTTTTTTTTAAAGAAAAATATTTTTATGTTATTTAAATGACAAGGAAATATACACTAACAGTCAGTGGAAATTAATGCCAAAAAATACTCAGGAGTTGAGATGAAAGATTAGCAAATGAAGGTAA
Organism: Macrobrachium nipponense; assembly: GCF_015104395.2. Lineage (NCBI taxonomy): Eukaryota > Metazoa > Arthropoda > Malacostraca > Decapoda > Palaemonidae > Macrobrachium > Macrobrachium nipponense. The sequence continues at coordinate 76,706,381 of NC_061091.1, read as the reverse complement.
ATTATTATTATTATTATTATTATTATTATTGTTATTATTATTATTATTATATTATTATTATTATTATTATTATTATTATTATTTTATTATTTATATAATTATTATTAGCAGGAAGTAGACCTTCTCGTATACATGTCTTATTAAAAAGAATGGCAGAATTAACTGAATTTATCGTATAAAGAATTTTCTCTATTTTTCTGATAATTCGTTTTTCATAAAGTGCAAGACTGTTAAGTAATTGACTTGTATTCATGGTGTTATTCTGGTATTTTTAATGTCAATGTCCGGTATTATCAGTACTAAAATATATGATTATATATTTTATTCTGGTTGTATTTACATATATATTACATATTTATTATATTTATACCAATATATATATATATATATATATATATACTATATATATATTATATATAATATAATTATATAATATATATATATAAATAAAATATATACAGGAGACTACAACGGGGTGTAGATAGTGATCTCCGCTACAAAATCTGAAATACAATAATAGTAAGAAAATACTGCTTGAATATCTTCATTTCTCTTTGTTGTAGAGTATGGCATTTCTCTAAATAGAATACTCTACACAAGAGAGAAATACAAGAGAAATGAAGGTATTCCAACGGAGAATCACCACCTACGATCCTGTTGCAGTCTCCGGTATGTATCTTGCATACAATTAGAATATGATATATTCCACATACTTTAGTATTGCTAATACCGAAGAAATACCAGATCTTGACATTCAGATAAATAATAATAATAATAATAATAATAATAATACGCAAGTAAGATATAAAAAGCCATCGATATCACGTGGGCACCCTGCTTACGTCAGGACGCGTACCCCGTGA
>NC_061091.1:76608913-76705018 GCF_015104395.2 Macrobrachium nipponense | reverse complement strand
TACTTCCTCGCCTGGTGCTAGCGGCGATGCCCGCTACGCCAGGTTCCGCTCGGTCTCTTCGTTCGCGAGAGATCCCGAGTGTACGTTCTCCCTCGGGAGACCGTGCAGCCAAGTTTCGGCGCCAGAGTTCGCTCGGCGCCAAGACGCGGCACGGAGCAGAAGGCTGGTGAGAGACGCTCAGTGACTCTTGCCAGGCCAGCGGCCGCTCTTGCAGCGACCAGCTGGTAACCCGGGTTTTCCCCCTAAGAAGGCTCCTTCGGGACCTTCTAAGGGCCCGTCTCGCTCCGGCGATTCGGGGAGCTCTTCGCTCCCTCGGGAACAGGGCCCGTCTTTTCTTCTACCAAGGAGCAAGGAGAAGAAGACGGGGACCAGAGGAGTACCAGCTTCGGCTGCACTTCCTCGCCTGGTTCTAGCGGTTCTGCCGCTAAACCAGGATCCGCCTCGGCTTCTCGTTAGCGAGAAGTACCGAGTGGACGGTCTCCCGCGGGAGACCGTCCAGCAAAGTCTTGACACTCGAGCTCGCTCGCCGCCAAGACCGAAGCGCGGAGCAGCAAGACTGGCGAGTGTCGTGCAGACGACTCTCGCTAGGCCAGTGGACGCTCTCGCAGCGACCAGCTGGCTGCTCGGGTTGACGTGACGGTTGCTGACCAGCCACGGTTGAGGCGAGGAAGGGGTCCCCCGCGGTCGTCGGTACCAGCCACGGCTGGTACCAGCGGCTCGACGTGCCGAGAGGACGCTCGCCGGTCTCCACCGCGACAACGAGCCTAGCAGGTCACCTGACGCCGCTCCCATCGGGACCGGGCAGAGACGGTAACCAGCAACGCTCGCCTGACGCTAGAGATCAGCGTCGACGTTCTCAGTCCGAGCCTCTCGCCCCAGGCGAGCGGCAAGGCTAGGCCTGCTGCTCGATCGCCACTGCGGGTGGACGATCAGCAGCAGCCCTCCAAGCACGCTGGTCCTGCCAGCGAGCTAGGGGGAGCGTCAGGTCTGCCTCTCCTGTACCTCAACCTCCTCGAGCTACACCAGGAGGAGCGAGTACCTATGAGTGATCGCGAGAGGTGCGCCGCTCGCGATCCCGCTATGACGCCGTATGGACCAGGCACGGTTCTAGGACCGACCAGGACATACGCGCAAGTAGCTGGAGGCGACCGTCATGGGTCTGCCGCTGTTCCTCCTTCTGAAGGAGGAGTATCTCGGGATCTGTTCTTGTTGGACGGGACGGACGGTCCTACTCCGCAAGACACGGTTACTCCCGAGATACAGAGGAATTTGCAGAAGTCATTAAGCTGATTCGTCAGCATAATGACCTTGCGGAAGGATTGCCGCTCCCACCAGCAGAGCCCACGTCTCTGCTCGAGTCGTTTTGGGGCCCGCCCGAGAGAACCCAAACCGACGGTGGGTCTGCCGCGATCGGAACTTGCCGATTCTGTCTCGAACCAGAGTCTCTCGTCTCCGGACAAGAAGGCTCTCTCAGTTCTGGCCGGTCGATCAAGCTACTTCCACCTTCCACCTCCTCTACTGCGACAGCGGCGTTTCTATGTGTCTTTCGGACACCGTATTTGAATACTCCTTCGTCCTCCTGAGAGGTTTCGACCTCGACGAGGACTGGAATGAGTCGGAGGACGGTATCGGCTCTCTCCTGTCAGGTGTCGATCAGCCCCACCCAGACGACGTTCACAGTGGCGGCAGACCCTTACCTACAGTGAGAGTTCGTTAACCCTCCGCGGGAAAACGTTTTTCTCCTGACGATACGTTTTCCCAGACTCTGAGAGGCCATCGCCGCAAGGCGATGGCTGTTCCTACTCTTCTCCAACTGCTAGTTCCACTGGGAAGGCGAGCGAGTATCCAATTCCTCCCCCATTCCCTCTCTCCTTACGGTTACGAGGGAAAGGGGAGGGATCCTACAGAGATTTCTCTATAGGATCCCACGTTCGGGACTGCGCTACCAGGGGACCGGGGGACCTTCGGGTCCTACCTGACGTAAGCCCCGGTCGTTGAGGAGGAATCCTGCCCCACTTCATCGATTTCTACGGAATCGAGAGGACCACCAGCCGATAGTCGTTTTGACGAATTCGGTGGGGGGTTTCGCAGACTGCTTAGAATTCTACGGAATTTCTAACGCATTCAGTGTTCGAGTTTTACGATCTCCAAATACTTACGCGGACCACGGTCCCAAAGTGAGCGAGCGAGATCCCCGATATACACGATAATCGGGGAACCTCGCCTATTGCTCGAATTCCTGGAATCTCTAGCATTGGGAAGAAGGATGCTGCTGAAGAAACTATCTCACAGTAGGCGACCAACCTGGACTAGAGAAGATCGGACGGGAATATCCACCGTTTGGCTTGAACTATCGTCTTAGTATTCTGTTCACCATTGAAGCTTTCCTTCGAGGAAGACTTCTCCTTCACTCTCTTTGATAGAGATCGAAGGTGGTCGATCTCCAATCCTTATTTTGTTTTTCTTTGAAGGAAAGAAATTAGGATGGAGATCGTTGTTCAGAATCCTACAAATATACTACGTATTATTAAACCTCGCGACATGATTCTACTAAGCAGTTGAATTGTCCGAGGGGTAGGCGCATATCCTAGTTAATCTACGGATTGCGACTTATAAGAGAAGTATTCTAATTGAACTGCAACTCGGGGTTGCCTGCAACCTCCCAGGAGTTTTCAGTTCAATTTTATATACTGGTTTTGTTTTGTCACGACAACACCATTTCAACTTTATTTTGTTCATGAACTTACCTGTCAGATATATATATAGCTGTATTTTTCCGAATCCGACAGAAATTTAAACACTTACGACACACGCAGTGGGAGTCAGGTGGTTAGTACCCATTCCCGCCGCTGGGAGGCGGGTATCAGAATCATTCCCATTTTTCTATTCATAATTTTTCTGTCGCCGGTGCTGAAAACACCTGTTTTCAGTACCTCCGTCTTAGGATTTGGAAACGTCATTGCCGCTAAGTATCCTAATTGTCTTTTGATTTATTCACTTGGATTTGTGGCTAGGCATACGCTATCTTAAATTGATTTGAATTTGATTCATTTTTGCATAAAATATCTGAATCTAGTTAGGCTAGTTTCAGACGGGGTTGTCTGCAAAGATAGGGTGTGGCTACCGTAAGCTTCGGTAGATTCGCACTTGGTATGTACGAGGGGTATGTCTTGCTTCTTTGTTGAGATTTGTCATGTAAGGAGTGTGAGACTTTGTCTTTTCCGTAAGGAAGACGTATGATTCGTATGTACGCAATTAATCAGTAAACATGTCTAATTCCGTAAGGAGACGTATGATTCGTAGTACGCAATTAATCAGTAACAAAAGTCAGGGTAGTGAACCTGCTAACCTTCCTGTAGACTTTATTTTGCATAACCCTGTAGTATGGCCTACGGGCTATGTATATGTCTACGAGAGGTGCTCTCTCTCCTTCATTGCGTGAAGTGCTACTTCTGTAATTGTTACTCCTAACCCTGCAGTGTTGCCTTCGGGCCCTAAGCAGTGTCTGTAGAGAATTGCCCTTTCTCTGATACTCCTTCGATTCGTAACTTAGAATCGAAAGTGGCTTGCTTTAGAGAGTAAAAGTGAAGTGCAGAAGTGCAGTGATACCCCTTGTGTAGTGGAGGGTGCGTCAGATCGGCCTCGTTTCGCCTCTAGGCCGGGACCTCTGCTTGACTCCCAGAACCAGTGAGAGAGCATGTCGAAAGCCGAAGGAGGGTTACGAGGAACACCGATCTGGCGTGCCTTCGGCAGTTTCTGATGAAAATCCCCAGACTGCCTAATGCGTGCACGTGCACGAATCCTGAAGGATTGCTTCTCGTCCTCCGAAGCGTCCTCCCCGCGCAGGGGTTGGAGCTTTCGGATGGACTCGCGCCCTCTAAATAGAAGCTTTATAGAAGAGGACGCTTCACGTCCTCTCTCTGTCTCTCTCTCGTTATGCGTTTCAGTGAGAAGTAAGAAGGCGAACGTCGCCTGAACTCGTGTCCGTCTTTCCACCGAGAAATACGTAAAAGAAGTCATAGTAGCAGTAAGCTTTTGAGAGCGGACGCCCAAGCCAGGGGCGCGCGGGTGCACGCCAAGCGCGCGCCAGTGGACGCCGAGCGTGCGCGCCAGTGGACGCCGAGCGCACTCCAGTGGACGCCGAGCGCGCTCCAGTGGACGCGAGCGCGCTCCGTGGACGCCGAGCGTTGCACCAGCGCACGCCAGGTGTGTCGCCTGGCTGAACGTTTCTGTTGAACTCCTTCAAGCTCTGTTTCAGATTTGGGCTAAAGATTTTTACCTCTACCTTCGATGATACCTTCTACCTCACCTGCAAAGAATGTGAAGTAGCAGTGCTTCCGAGTAAGCTTAAAGTGAACAGACAACTTCTTCGAAACCCAGCAAGACATCGGGTTTCGTGAATTCAAGAGGTCTCTGTCAATTAATATTGCTTTTCGCATAGGTGGATGGAGTTAAGGAAAGCTCAAGGGAAGTTCTCGTTTGCTCTACCGCAAGCTTTGCCATTCTGCCAATAAATTTAAGTTGCCACTACCGCAGTCAAGACTTTGCGATAAGGCAGTTACTGGGTTATAAAGGCTCGATGTCCTGCAGTCAGGACTCTCGGCAACGTTCAGTAGGATTCTTGCAAAGGCACTCATCAAAAGTACGCTCTTCAGGAAAGCGCAAGACAGGACTGCCTTTGCCATACTGCCAATAAATTTAAGCTTTAGCAGGCATTAGTTGTGATACGGGAGAGGAAGCTGGTTGGAGAGTTTCTTCCTCTTCCCAGGATAATTTTGCCAGCTTTTTAGCCCATCTGAAAGGGCTTTCAGATGATAGTTTTTGTTAGTTTCCTAGTCGGGACTACGCTGCCGAATTGAACATCGTCGTAATACCTGACGTAACCCCAGTCTCTAAACAGGATTCTTGCCCCTTCCTCCTCGTTGAGACGGAATCGGAAAATAAAATGCTCGACTTCCTGGGATTACGTTTTGTCAATTCAGTGACTTTCCCCCATTGACAATATCTATCGTTTTGTCAAGTAAGTGGGTATCCCCTCATTGACAAAAATATCTCTTTGTCCCGTAAATGGGTTTAGTTCTCATTGACAAACATCTCATTACTTGATATTGCGTAGCGAATAGCTCTTATTGACAAGATTCGGAAGAGCTCTCATTCGTCATTCGCAGACTCGTACAAGAAAATAGACTTGTAGACTACGTCAATGAACGCTTATGTCCAATAACATAAGAAGCTTGAGCTGACTGCTTCGATTCTCCTAAGTTTTGTTCATGAAACTTGCCTGTCAGATAGTATGTAGCTGTATTTCCGAATTCAGCTATATATATGTCTGCCAGGTAAGTATGAACAAACTTTATTGTGATATAATTTCATATTTTGCCTTGCGTTATTTTATTTCTGGTTGGTTCAAGTCATATACGCTTGCTGTAGTTACCTCTTCGGATGGCAACCGAGAGGTCTATGGTCCATTTTAAGGACATTTAATCGTTACTCCCTGCAGCCTTCCAGGAGTTTCCGATTATCTTTTACCGTTGTATGGTAGTGTTCTGACGACACAAACGCATCTATATATTTATTTAGCGTTTTCTGTTTCGCTTAAATATACCAGCTTGAGAGTCTCTTTATGCTAAAAATAACGAACCTTTTTCTTCATAGAAATAGGGTAGCTGGCAACCCAGGCATAAAGTTAAGAGACGACGATGACGGACGATCGTAAGCTGCTGCTGTCACTGTCCTCTGACTCCTCTCCTCCAGTCCAAACGAGCCAGTACCAATCGTCGTTCGCTGTCATGCGCTGTAGGTTAACTCTCTCTCTCCTGCGGGATTGACTGACTAACCGTATCTCTGTGCTGGCAGTTACGTCTCTCTCTCCTGCGGGATTGACTGACGAACTGTATCTCTGCCCTACAATCACGGACTTTAGCCTAAGATTGAGGGGATTTCTTACATGAATAACATTGCATTCGTTTGGCCTTAATTATGTTCTACAGAGATATCTTACTCCTTTCGGTGCTCGTTACCGCACGGTATAGGACTACGAGTCTACCACAACATTGCACTATTATATGCTCTCTTGCTTAGGCAAAGCGCAACCTTATTAGGGAAGTAAACATACTGTGTGAGGAATGGATGAGCTTGCTGGGGACCATTTCCTTCCTAAAGAAGTTTGTTTCCCTGAATAGACTGCAATTCAGACCTCTACAGTTTTTTCCTACCGGGAAACTGAAATTTTATTAAAGATCTAGGAATGATTCTGAACATCTCTCGGTGCGTTAAGTATCTCTTGAGGTGATAGAAAGAAGTTGCCGACATCTGGAGAGGGTTTCAGATGTCCTGGATCATAATCTGAAAGAAGTGGAAGCAATTCAGTCGTCCCTCCAGTCCTCGAAACGAGTTTTTGGAACCATGGTCCATATCAAACTCTGATCTTCCACAGCTCTCTCATATCTTAGGAAGTATCTTCTCTCGGTCCCGGTTCGTGGGTTTACGAGAAAGAGCCTATTATAACAACAGGCGTAGAATGGAACGATCCTCTAGAGGTTCGTTACAGGATTGCAAAAGTCCGTTCGAATCGTCTCGATCGAAGGCAGCAACTACTGACTTCCGAGTGGAATCTTTCTTTAGAAGTATGTTGAGAGTTGTGGAGACTTTAGGGACGTCCTTTCATTCATCTCTTCGCTAGGTTGAGGACGAAGAGGCTTCTTCTTCTCTGCTCCCTTGTTCTCGATCCGGGAGCGGTAACATTAAAACGCCATCCTATGATATTGAACGGGGATGGATGTTTAGTCTCTTTTCTCCTTTTTCAATCACTTAGGAAATGTAATAAGATGATTTATATCATCACAGGGAGCGACAATGACGCTAATCGCCCCATGTTGGCCTTCAAGACCCTAGATTCACAGAGGTCACGTCCTTCCAAGGACCTTTTCCGAGAGAGTCGGTCTCCTTTAACATGAAAGGTACCTATAACCTCTCCGCTCTGAGTCTGAAATCGAGATGTTGACAGCATAAGATTGCAGTCTTCCCTTTCCGTTTGAAGAATGGGATAAGCTGGCAGTCACAACTATTAAAGAATACGCAAATATGTTGTTGACGGCCTTTGGGCTCAGAGATTTGCTTCTGTCAAACAACAAAGCCCTTAACGATCTTTGAGTTCTGTGAAATCTCGAAACTCGCTCACCATCTACTTTTTGTCTCACCTGTTTTCTCGGGGTCAGACACTCGTGCGAGATCAGGAGACATATAGTAGCCCTGAGTTTCTTGTTGACGAAGTCGGTTGCGTTTATACACCTCCGATGATCGTTTAACATGAGACCAGGTTGGACTGTCAGGCATTCGTCCTTCGGGACTGAATCGCCTTTTTGCTCCTCGCCTCCTTTCTCCTGGCACCAGAAGCTCGATCAGGAGTGGCTCAGGAGTTGATTCGCTAACGACGTTGGGTTGCGTTGATACACCCCCCAAGGTTTGCTTAGCTTGAATCGCCCAGGCAGTCCAAACAAACATCATCCTTCAGCGAAGAATAGTGCCTCATGGTCTTCAGGGTACAGCCTTGCTGTCCTTGATTCGTCTGACTGGTCAACTGGTCGGTCACCTGACGTTAGTACAGACGGACTGACTGTGCATGTCCAGATCGAAGCTTTCAATATGGAACTTAGACATAGTCTGAAGTTCTTGATGTCAAAGCATTCGAACATCTCCTACCTGTTAACTTCTTGCATGTGATCAGGAAGGCATTTTTCTAACCACCCTAGATACGACAAAGAGGGTTAGTGAGATTTTAAGCCATCGTCACAAGTTTTGACTTTAGAGAACACAAGGCGGTGTGCTCTCTAAGCTTTTCGTTATGGCCTAAGAATGGAAACCCGTTTTGTTCCTTGGGCCAGGAGCTTGGAAGCAAGGATGGCACAAGTTAGTGGGCAGGAGCCAGAGAGAGTCCTGTGCCCTGTCAGGTCTCTCAAGTTTTTATCTACATAAAACTCAAGAAAGTCAAAGTCGTACGGACAATCTGCAGTGTTTCCGAAAAGACAGACTTGCCCATATCGAAGAACACCCTGGCTTTATTGTTAAGGAGGTCTTTCAAAAAAGCTCCTTCTTTGTGTTTGCACAAAGATTTGAAATCTTTGATTTGAATGCTCACGAGGTGAGGGCGCGGCCTCGGAAGCATTTCAACAGAGCATGGCACTCAGCAACATCTGAGTACCATGTTTTAGCGAAGCACTCTGTGTTCAATTCACACTCCCTGCGAGATGTGAAGATGGCATATGAGATCTGCTGCTCGCTAGGGCCATACGTGTCTGCAGACACAATCTTGGGGGCAAGAAGTACCACTCATCCTATCCTGTAGAAAATGGTTAGGAAGAGCTCTTATTTAGTAGTTGAGTCGCCGACAACGGTGACTTCTTAACTCTTAAGCCTTAGTTAACACACCTTCCAACTTTGGCTAGGTGGGTCAGGTGGTGATATATATTTTTTATATATATATTTATTTTACTTCTTAGCCCTCATGGTATGGTCAATATGGTCTAGTCACGTCGTGGTCTCGCCCCCCCATGTTGACAGATCATCTGTGGAGTGCACCAGCTATATAGGTCTCTTCCTCGCTGGCAACTCTAGTAGCACAAGCAGACTTACGCGGCAGTAACCACGAAGTCAGCTATGCTAACAGGTAAGGAATCAAGATATCAATTATCTGCATATATATGTTTCCTAAAATCTTCTATTCTGTCTACTCCCACCACCAAAGGTGGGATTCAGTATATATATATCTGACAGGTAAGTTTCATGAACAAATGATATTGTAATGATACAATTAAGTTTGTTCATACTTACCTGGCAGATATATATAATCAAGTACCCACCCACCTCCCTCAGGAGACAGTGGAAATAAAAATTATGAATAGAAAATGGGAATGATTCTGATACCCGCCTCCACCCGCGGCGGGAATGGGTACTAACCACCTGACTCCACTGCGTGTGTCGTAAGTGTTAAATTTCTGTCGGATTCGGAAAAAATACAGCTATATATATATCTGCCAGGTAAGTATGAACAAACTTAATTGTATTATAACAATAACATATTTACCGAAATTCGTTTCGCCTAAATATAATTGCTCGAGCATATCTTTTATGCTCGGTAGTTCTAGCCGAACGCATTCCTTCGTGGAATAATGGATTACCTGGCAACTCAGGATGACGAGTCAGCGAGAGCTCAGGCTCAACTACTGCGTATTGAACTGCCTGATAGCAGCTCAGTATCAGCTGGGCCTCCGAGATGCACGGTCATGTATGTCTCTCTCTGCCTGCTTTGATTGACTACTGAACCGTATCTCTGCCCAACAATCATGGACTTAGGTCTCTGATTAACGGGGATTCTCGCAATAATGAAGGACCATCTACTGCTGTGACGCTAGATTCCATCGCCTTCGACATTGCGAGAATTTTCAACAGAGATATCTCTTGGACTCTTTCATCTTTCTGTTTACCGCACGGTAACAGAAGTCTGTACAAGTCTCCCGCTGCATCGCACTGCGATAATGCGAATGATTTTGCAGACATCTGAGTTTGTCTTCAAAATATCTCTTATTCGTAGGTGTACAATTGTTCATTGTTTCAACCGAATTACGAGATGTGTCAGAAGACATCGCCTACTCTCCGACCTGACAGCTCTACTTCCAAATGTTCAGCCCATGAGAAGCAGTTCTTCAGGCGGCTTTCCCCTGTGTTTTCATTACTGAAGAACGCCCCAGCTTTCATTGCAACTACACTTCTCACCGGACAGCAATGAAATAGCGGTTAGCGTTTTCAGTCATTTGTAACGCACAGGTTATGAATCTTGAGAATCCTTCTCTCGATTCATCTGTGAAGACGTAGGTTGCATTCAATATCTACCTTCGTCTTCAACGGTACATAGTGTTGTTTCTCCTTAGCTGAGATTCAACAACCATGAGATGTTTTTACCTTCAGGGACCTCGGTCTCTAGAAGGCAATTGACTTTCGCCTGTTGGGCACATGCTTTAAGAGAAATCACCTCGCTGTCCGGCATTGTGACAAACAAATACATTATTTGTTTGGTCTCTCGGCATAACCTTTAAAGGCGAAGGTCACGTGACTTACTCGGATGCTTTGACAACTTGCCTCCTACCGAACGCAGTCAGTCGGCAGCTGTCAGAGCGGCCGAGTCAGTTACGAACTACGCTGTTGACTTAGTTCGGTTGTTACAGAGCAATCATTACTTCGTTTAATAGCTTGTCACAGTACCCATACCATTGACACCCACATGGAGTGTCGGTGTCCTATCCACTACCGAGAACTTCGCTGCATGGGGATAGGAGGATGCGAGAGACTTCGTGGCAAACGGACAGACCAGTATGGGTACTGGACATCACCGAAGTAGAGAAGAGGATAGGTCATGCGACTATTTCCTTCTTTTCCTCTGAGGAAACTGCATGACTTTCTCCTGCGAAGTCAAGCATCCAGGGGATGGGGATCCGTGACGCTCGATTTCGTACCGAACTTCGTAGCGAAGACTCAGAACCCTTCGGTCCCTGACGATTGGTTCGAGTCGTTCACAATCCCCTCCCTAATGGACTTCACCGCCTTCGATGCGAAGGAGATGCTGCCTTGTCCGCAAGAACTTCTCCGTGGCGCAGGTACTGAAGGCAGGGGTCTGGGTCAACCAGACCACATGCCCTTCCTTCTACCTTCGGGATATTGCCCACAGGTCCTTGGATCTTTTTCCTTTGGACCCGTGGTGGCTGCTCAACACGTTGTGTAGCGAACCCAGACCCTCGCAGGCTGAAACAGCATCGAGTCCTGGTGTGACCATAAGAATGGGATGAGTGAATGAGAGTGTGACTGGCTCCTCTTCCCATCCCTTTTTCTTCCCCTCTACCTGTGGTTAGAGGGACACGGTCGTCACCCTGCTGGATAAGGACAAGATGCAGTGAGCTACTCAACAGAGCCCCATCCTATCCTTTTCACTAGGGATAGGAGCGTATATCCACCACTTCTCCAACAAGGGGGAGGAAGTGGATGCCAGCTTGAGGACAACCCATACTTTATGTTGCCTCTTGCAAACAGGAACAAGTTTCTTGCTTGCTGGTACGAAGAGATACGGCTTGCCTCTCTCTTAGTACTCGGCCCAGAGGTCGACCATTGATCCTCGGTCGCACACCCCGATCAATCGGACAGAGGCTTGGATCCCTCCCTCGCTCTTACGACCAGGGAGGCATTCCAGGGATGGACGAACACCAGTCTGTTCATCAAAAGACTCAAGATTCCTCCCACCAGAAGTGAGTCTTCCTATTGTTAAAGGACCGATGGTTTTGTATTACGTATCGGAACAAATGACAATTTGTCGAAAATTGCATTTTTCCTAACTATACAAACCTGAGGTCCTTTACATATAGTCCCCTCCTCATGCCAACCCCTCACTCTGCGTAGTTTGCATGGGCCAAAAGCAAAAGTGATTTGTTTTACCTCCGGCAGTCAGCCTTCTAGCGCGCGCGACTGTCGGACAAGCAGTTTACTAACTACCGTTCTCCCCATCCCCGTTGTTCGAAGCTTACGACCGTTCCAGCTGCCGCTAGCTACTTCCTATTGTTAAAGGACCTCAGGTTTGTATAGTTAGGAAAAATGCAATTTTCGACAAATTGTCATTTTATGCTCGGTGGTTCTAGCCGAACGCATTCCTTCGTGGAAAGGATTACTTGGCAACTCAGGATGACGAGTCAGCGACTGCTACTGCGTATTGAATTGCCCGAGGCATTTCAGTACCAGCTGCCGCTTTGAGATTGACGGTTGGTTATGTCTTTTCTCACCTGCTTTGATTGAATACCAACCGTATCTCTGCCCAACAATCACGGACTTAAGTCTCTGATTAACTGGGGATTATCGCATACATGAATGACCATCTACTGCTGTGACGCTAGTATTCATCGTCTTCGGTATTGCGAGAATTTTAAACAGAGATATCTATTCGACTCTCATCTTTCTGTTTACCGCACGGTAACAGAATTCTGTAATAGTCTCTTGCTGCATCGTATCTCGATAATGCGAATGATTTTTGCGGAATCTGAGTTTGTCCTCAAAATATCTTGTATTCGGAGGTGTGCAATTGGTCATTGTTCACCCGGCCCCGGATTAGCAGATGTATTGAAAGACATCGCCTACTCCCACACCTGCCAGCTCTACTTCCAAACGTTCAGGCCCATGAGCAGTAGTTCTTTCAGGCGGTCGGTCTCCCCTGTGTTTCATTACTGAAGAACGCCCGCTTTCACTGCACACCACCGGACAGCAATGAAATGGCGGTTAGCGTTTTCAGTCATTTGTAAGCACTGGTTTAGAAATCTTGAGATTCCTTCTCTCGATTCAGCTGGAAGACGTAGGTTGCATTCATTGCCTACCTTCGTCTTCAACGTCACATAGTGTTGTTTTCTCCTTAAGCTGAGATTCAACGTCTATGAGATTTTCTTGCCATCAGGGACCTCGTCTTTTGAAGGCAATTGACTTTCGCCTTTTGAACTTATGCATTAAGAGAATCATCGCCGCGCGTCCGGCATCGTGACTAACAAATATTTTATTTGTTTGGTCTCTCAGCATAACTCTTTAAAGGGCGAAGGTCACGTGACTTACCCGGATGCTTGGACAACTTGCCTCTACTGATTCCGAACCAGTCAGTCGGCAGCTGTCAGAGCGCCCGAGTCAGTTACGAACTTTTCTGTGGACTTAGTTCGGTTGTTCCAGAGCAATCATTACTTCGTCTTAATAGCTTGTCAGTATGAGTACTGTACATAACCAAAGTCGAGAAGAGGGATAGGTCATACGACTATCCCCTTCTTTTCGTCTTAGGTAACTGCATGACTTCTCTTGAGAAGTCAAGCACAAAGGGATGGGGATTTGTGACGCTCGATTTCGTACCGATCTTCGTAGCGAAGACTCAGAACCCTTCGGTAACTGACGATTGGTTCGAGTCCTTCACAATACCCTCCCTAATGGACTTCACCGCCTCCGATACGAAGGCTATGCTGCTTCTCCTGTGAAGGCGCGACGGAGCTGTCTGAAGAAACTCGACACCCAGGATGAGTGTGGACGCCTCTTCATCATTCTCATCGCGTTCCGCAAGAACTTCTCCGTGGCGCAGGTAATGAAGGCATGGCGCCTGGTCCAACCGGACCGCATGCACCTCCTTCTACTTCGGGATATTGCCCACAGTTCCTTGGATCTTTTTCCTTGGGAACCGTGGTGGTTGCTCAACACGTTGTGTAGTTAACCCAGACCCTCGCAGGCTGAAACAGCATCGAGTCCTGGTGTGACCGTAAGAATGGATGAGGAATGAGAGTGTGACTGGCTCCTCTTCCCATCTTTTCTTCCCTCTACCTCTGGGTAGAGGGACACGGTCGTCACCCTGCTGGGTAAGGACGAGATGCAGGTGAGCTACTCAATAGAGCACCATCCTATCCCTTTCAGTAGGGATAGGAGTAAATATCCACCACTTCCTCCAACAAGGGGGAGGAAAGTGGATGCCAACTTGAGACAAATTCATCATTTTATGATTGTCTCTTGCAAACAGGAACAAGTTCTTGCTTGCTGGTACGAAGAGATACGCTTGCCTCTCTCTTAGTACTTGGCCCAGAGGTCTGACCATTGATCCTGCGGTGCACACCCCGATCAATCGGACAGAGGTTTGGATCCCTCCCTTGCTCTTACGACCAGGGAGGCACTCCAGGGTTGGACGAACACCAGTCTGTTCACCAAAAAGACTCAGATTCCTCCCACCAGAAGTGAGTCTTCCTATTGTTAAAGGACCGAGGGTTTGTATTACGTATCGGAACAAATGACACTTTGTCGAAAATTGCATTTTTCCTAACTATACAAACCTGAGGTCCTTTACATATAGTCCCACCTCATGCCAACCACCCCTCACTCTGCAACTTTTTGCATGGGCTAAAGCAAAAGTGATTCTTCACTCTCGCGCGCACGATCGGACAAGCAGTTAACTACCGTTCTCCCCCTTGTTCGAAGCTTACGACCGTCCCAGCTGCCGCTAGTTACCTTCCTATTGTTAAAGGACCTCAGGTTTGTATAGTTAGGAAAAATGCAATTTTCGACAAATTGTCATATCTGTGGTTATGTTCCTTGCAGTTCGTGCAGAACTAGTAGCTACCTACCTAGGGTAAAAACCGCATGGTAATGGGGTGGGACCATGTACGATCAATGTGTACAACCCAAGAAAAGTACATTATAACGCGTCCTGACACCGGAGTAGAGGTCTTTAGCTCCATTTCTCACCAACAAGAAGTCGCGTCTGATGCCCATCTCCGATGTAAGGACGCGTTATAATGTACTTTTTTTGGGGTTGTACACATTGATTGTACATGTCCACCTCTGTACCATGCGTTTTTTTGTTTTTTACCCTATTTTCTTTAGAATTACCCTGCAAGAAACATAACCGCGGATACGACATCTACCAGGGATTGGGGCGTCCAATGTATTTTGCCGTGTTTAGTACTGGCCCCTGGGGGTTAATTACAGTTGTCTGAATAAATGTTACTTAAAATTCTTGTTCAGTTGGTAAAACTGCATAGAAAAACCGCAACTGCCATAGTCTGGGCCGCCGCTGATCTAGGTACCCTAGATCTACCGAAATTATTACAGCATTAAATACCTAAGGCTAGGTATACCATATATTTCGGCGTATAAGTCGACCGGAAGATAAGTCGACCTCCCAATTCTGAGTAAATTTTTATGATTTTAACATCAGGTATAATAGTCGACCTATAAAATGTGAGGCCAGCCGTATGCTCAAAATAAGCAGCGGGGTAAAACGTATCATTTAAAATAACCTGAATGTTATTACAGTACATATGTTGCTCTACTTATCATAAGAAATACAGGTAATATACTCGGTATATTAACAAATCTGCGTAATATATAAAAGATGAATATACCTGCAAATATGATTAGAAATGACGAAACGAAAGATACGTTACTCGAGTGTAATGTAAACAAACAAAGCGCTAAGTAACGCTGCATAACAGCCTACGTATATATGTACTTATGTACAAACTGCCACTCAAGGTAATGTTTTGATTGGTTGTTAAAACAACTTGCCGGTATTTTATTATTATGTTGGAATATTTGACCATTGGTTCTTCTGTGGCATAAACAGGCTCATTTGAGGGAAAACGAACCTACAGATGATTCACCAGATTCAAACTGGGATACTGATGAAACCGTGAATGATAATTTGTTTGATGAATTGTTTAATTAAAGTGACGATGACTCAAGTAATTTTGAAGGATTTTAAATACATATTTACTATTAAATACAAATTTTTTTTTTTATTTTATTTAGTGATAAATCAAGATTTCATACCATAAATATTTTTTGAACAATACCCCGGTAAATACAAAAACTGTCAGTGAACGCATCCTTCTCAATTACTGTACTACAAATGGCTACGCAATGTTTACACTTGCTGTGCGATTGGGGTTTCTTCAAGTTACTTTGATTTTTTTTCATTTTATTTAAGGTAATGGATATTCTAATGTATTATTATTGTCGTATTACAGAGTGAAATGTTTTTAATACTGGTATTTACATACATAGTTACCTCAACAAGGCTGTCATTGTTATTAGCCAACTGTAAAGCCTGGATTCCTGTACTGATATGCCAAAATAATACAGATTCACTTTTTTTTTACCGTTAGATAAGTCGACCCCCTAATTTTGGCATGATTTTTTGGGGCTAAAGGGTCGACTTATACGCCGAAATATACGGTAACTAGCCTGGTTTAATTCCTCTTCAGACAACCTAGGCCTACTTGAACTCAGACTCCCTAGCTATCATACCTAGGCTAGCTAGTAGTAGCTAGCCTATGTAATATTATCCATGCTTATTGTTGGTGCTTCCTGGTCCCTGTGGATTATAAAATTATGAGAGAACTCGGAACCCAAGTGGGAAAATGGGGTTTTGGTATTTTTATAGGGGAAACAACCGACTGAACTAGCTGGTCCAGTTTTCACCGCGTGTGGATCCACCCTTCGAAAAAAGTACTTTAACACACGTCCTGACATTGGAGACGGCCACCAGTCACGAGTCATTGGTGGTGAGAGCAAACAGCTTGAGACCTCTACTATCCTTTTGAATATAGTAAGTATTTTCTCCAAGTTAGAAATTAAGGTCATATTTTAAGATTAAACAGAGGTTAATGAAAGTCTAGCCAGTCGCAGTGCAAACTTACCTCCATGACGCTTTCAAAATTTTTATGGTAGATCTATATTACTATTCCGTGGCAGCCTCGACTATGGCAGTTGCGGTTTTTCTATGCAGTTTTACCTCCTAAACAAGAATTTTAAGTATTATTTATTCAGACAACTGTAATTAACCCCCAAGGGCTTGTACTAAACACTGCAAAATACATTTGATGCCTTAATTCCTGGTGGCTTTCGTATTCGCGGGGACGGACGATGCAGTTATGTGGAATGCTTATATAGAAATACCATTGTTACTAATAACACCAACAATTTAGAATATTGATGCCATCTCGATGTTTGCAGAGTCACTTGTGTCAATAAACTTTCCGTTCCATGTGCTAAATCCGCACACCACTTTTACCCATAGACGCTGAAGCACTTTCTTCACAACAATCGTCAACAACGACACCAACAACGGCTTATCCAAGGCAACTATGATGTTTTGGTAGAAGAAAAAGCAGCGTGTGCTGGATAATTATTTAAATAAATAGTTAAATAGCAGTATAAGGTCATGAATTGCATAAATTTTTTACATATGAATATTAATTTGAAAATATTTGTTGTTGAAAAAGTAAATAGATTCCTGACTCAAATATCAACAGTTTTAGTACTGTGAACAGTACCTACGGCGTTGTTCGTGCTCTTCTATTGTTTATCAGTGTTGCCAATAGGTATGTGTTTACCCTCCAAAATGGGTATAAGAAATACAAAAAACCGGGGAAATAAGTGAAATTAGCGTATCTATTTGTAGTTTATATACATAGAGCAATTTTATCATTATTACATTACTGTGACAACTAGAATTCATGGAAACAGTTTGTAAATGCATCGACGTATGTGTGAAGCTCCACAAAATTGGCAACAATGACATTTTGCCGTCGTCTGTTCGTATCTACTATAGAAATATCTAATTTTTTTGGGGTTAATTTGGTTGCAAAACAGGACAATAGACATGAATTAAATAAATATTTTGAAGTAACAAAGTAAAGTTAAACTAAATAATGAGTAAAGTAATCAAGTAAGGGAATAAAGCTTTGCACCTCATAAACCGTGTAGTCATGTGCTGCCTGCAACTGTGTTTGTGGAGTGAGCGCTTAAAAACCAGGAACCGCAACATAGTTCAAGTGCAATTTGGAGTGACTTAAGACCAAAACATGTATAATTACAATCAAATAAGCACTGTGGAGTTTCAGTTGTGATGGCAGTAAGGATAAAACCACTGATTACAAGGTAAAAATGAATTTCAGTTCAAACTATCACCTCGGGAATAAGAAGTTTTACACATGCAACTTACCCGGCAGATATATACTTAGCTTATGTCTCTGACGTCCGACAGAATTCAAAACTCGCGGCACACGCTACAGGTAGGTCAGGTGATCACCCCCTACCGCCGCTGGGTGGCGGTAATAGGAACCATTCCCGTTTTCTGACAGATTTTCTCTGTCGCCGGTGCTGACAACAACTTTGTTGGTAGCTCCTGCATAGAATTTCTTGCTTGCTTCGCCGAGGATTATTTGGGAAGTATTTGATCTTTGGCTTTTGGCATATGCTGTTTTTTGGAATTTGGAATTGATAGAATGTCTGATTTAACACCTGGAACTCTGTTTAGAGTATGTGTAAATGAAGGATGTAAGGTGAGGTTGCCTAAGGCTACTTTGGACCCTCACACTGTTTGTGTAAAATGTAGGGGAAGGGAATGTTCAGTTAAGGATACGTGTGATGCATGCGAGAGTTTAACTGAGGTTCAATGGAAAGATCCTGTTCTGCGGAACAGGATAGTATCTCTAACCCTGTAGTAGCTTCGCCATCTTCCTTTTTGGTTTCAGCTCTTTCCCCCCGCAGCGAATTCGTAGATGCGTCTTCCGAGAGAGCCGCTGTGGAAGCGTCAATACGCAATTTGCAACAGCAATTGTGTGATATAGACCAAGGTAAGAGTGAAGTGTGTAGTGACGTGTGCAGTGTCCCCAGTGCAGTGGAGGGGGCGTCTGACCGACTCCGCATCGCTCCTAGGCCTAGACCTCTTTCAGACTCCCATGCCCAAGGGAGGAGGAATGTCGAAAGCCGCAAGGGGGATGTAGAGTATCCCCAACGGTCAGGCGTCCTTCAGCAGATCCTGTAGGCTCGTCCCAGGCTACTTTGGAGAGCTATAGGAAAAGCATCCTAAGGAAGTGTTTTTCCGATTAGGATTCTTCACCTAAGCGTGGATGGAGCTCCTCTTCCAAATCGCGCCCTCTCAAGAGAGCCTGGAAACCGTCAGAAGAAGGCGCTCTTGACTCCAGCCCAGAACCTTTTCCGGAGTATTCTCCCGCGCCAAAGAGAGCAATGAAGTCTCCTGAATCTTCACCAGAAGAGATTCGTTCATCTACTAAGAAATTCCTGTTGGACCTTCAAGTGAATCTCTCCTCCTTAGTAGGCTCTCTTTCGACTAGTAGGCGCAAGGAGCCTTCTCGCAGGAAGGACGCCTCTCTTCCAGTAAAGAGCTCTTTTAGGAAGCTTTCTCCTAGTAGGAGGGCGGAGTCTGGTAGACTCCTTTCCCCAAGAAGAACCGCTTCTCCTTCTAGAGTTGACGAAGACGATTCGTTTTATGCTTCGTCTAGACAGGGAAGATTGTATTCCCCGCCCAGAAGTTCGGATGCTAGGAAGATTCATAGCACTAGGCGCCAAGATTTGAGCTCTAGAAATCCTTCCTTCCTTTAGGAGTAAGGGAGAAGGAAGGAGATTCTCGCACGAGAAGGTAGTGATCGCTTCGCCTCAGTCGAATGCTCTCCTAGGAGTAGGATCTCCTCTTCAAGCGGAAGGAAGGAACGAGAGAGGGTACGCTCTGCCCATAGGGAGAGAGGTGAGAAGGGCTCTCCTTCTAAGGATTTTGATGGCTCTTCTAGAAGGCGCCAACTTTCTGTAGGACGCCTGGATGATGGAAGTCCTTTGCATTCCTCAAGACCTGTGGCTCGCGATAGGCTTTCCTCAAGGGAGTCAAGCACCTCTCCTCGCAGGTTTCAAGACTTTGGAAAGAGCCTGAACATGGATTCGCGCCCTACTCCTGGAAGAGTCTCAAGAGTAGGCGCTTACCAATCTCCTAGCAGGCGTCAAGAGCCTGAAAGGAACCTGATCTTGGATTCGCGCCCTACTCCTGTAAGACGAGCAAGAGTAGGCGCAAGCGCCTCTCCTCAAAGGCAACAAGAGCCTAAGAAGAGCCTTGCCAGGGATTCGCGCCCTACTCCTGGAAGGGGCTCAGGAGTAGGCGCTAACGCCTCTCCTCGTAGGCTCCAAGGGCCTGAAAGGAGCCTCTTTTCAGACTTGCGCCTTACTCCTGGGAGTCACAGAAGAGTAGGCGCAAGCGCCTCTCCTCATTTGGCGCCAAGATCCTGAAAGGATCCTAAGTTTGGATTCGCGCCCTATTCGTAGTAGGCGCAAGTATCTCACCGAACAGGCACCAAGAGCCTGGAAAGATAGGCTCTAGAGCCTCTCCGCTCAGGTATCAAGAACCTGTAGAGCGGCAGGAAGCGGAGAATTCTTCTTTCACTAGGACAGGGAGTGAACACATCCCGGGGATTGAACTTGCGTCTTCATCTGGCGTACGCTCGAAGGAAAAGAGTCTCATGCCTTCCAGGACTTCTTCTCCTAAGAAGTCTCCCTCTCCAAAGATAACCTTGGAGGAAGTCTCGGAAGAGGAAGAAACTAAAAAAGTGGGAATCTCTGATTATAAGAGACTTTCTTCACTTCTGCTTCAGGAGTTTGGGGACTCACTGTGCTCGGCTGACCCTCCTTCTCCAGGCTCTCTTCTTTCAAGCACTAAATTGGCAAAGTCCCCCTCTTTTGTCAAGATGCGGCCTACGCTTTCAATGAGAAAGGCAATTAAGAATCTGGAGAACTGGCTCCTGATTAAGAAGGAGGCAGGTAAGACGGTGTTTATGTGCCCTCCGTTTAGACTAACAGGGAAGCCGGGTGTCTGGTACGACACGAAGGAGCCCATGGGGCTAGGCCTTCCTGCTTCAGCAGACGCGGATTTTTCGGCGTTGGTGGACTCATCTAGAAGACGCTCTTTACTTTCGGCTAAAGCGTCTTGGGGAATGTGCGAGATGGACCATTTACTCAAGGGTCTCTTTCGCACATTAGAAGTCTTCAACTTCATGGATTGGGCCTTAGGAGCTCTAGCAAAAAGAGCACAATATCCGGAGTTTGTGACGATGGAGGTGTTATCTAGCGTGCCTGGACAAGGCTGTAATGGATGGATCCACAGAAGTGGCCTCTCTCTTTGGAGCAGGAGTGCTCAAAAAGAGGTCGGTATACAGCTCTTTTCTATCCAAGTCAGTTTCCCCGTTGCAGAGAGCCTCTTTACTTTTTTCCCCGCTCTCGGGATAACCTGTTTTCCTCAGGGAAACAGTGAAGGACATTTCAAGATCGCTTTCGGAAAAGGCTACACAAGATCTTCTTGCCCAGTCTGCCAAGAGGCTTAAGCCTGCTGTACCGATGACTAAAAGAGAGGGAGGTACGAATAAGGCTTCTTTCCAACAGCCCTTTCGAGGACGAGCAACCTCGAGACCCACTCTTAAGAGCAGAAGACCGTTCAAGAGGGGACGATCTTCTCGAAGACCATTCTCAAAGCCGCAGTGAGACAGGAGTCCTCCAGACTCCAGTAGGAGCCAGACTTTTGAGGTTTGCAAAGGTCTGGGCTCAGAGAGGGGCGGACAACTGGTCCCTCTCTATCCTTGAGAGAGGATATCTTATCCCCTTCAGGGAAAAACCTCACTTAACCACCACACCAAGGGATTTGGCGGCAAAATACAGAGATCCTTTAAAGAACCAAGCCCTCATACATCTGGTGCAACAGATGTTAGAAAAGAAAGCGATAGAAAAGGTCCTAGACCTTCAGTCTCCAGGCTTTTACAATCGCCTCTTCCTGGTACCAAAAGCCTCAGGGGAGTGGAGACCAGTGCTGGACGTAAGCGCCCTGAATCACTTTGTGATCAAAACAAAGTTCACAATGGAGACGACTTCCTCGGTTCTCGCAGCGCTAAGACAAGGGGATTGGATGGTGTCCTTGGACCTACAAGATGCCTACTTTCATGTAACCATTCATCCCTCGTCCAGAAAGTACCTAAGGTTTATGGTACAGGGTCAAGTGTTTCAGTTTCGCGCCCTTTGTTTTGGTCTTCACAGCTCCCCAAGTATTCACGGGACTGATGAAAAATGTAGGCGCCCATTGGCTACATTTGGAAGGAATAAGAATCTCTCTGTATCTCGACGATTGGCTGATTCGCTCTCAATACAGGAATCAGTGTCTGGAGGACCTAAAATCGACGTTGGATCTAGCTCAGTCCTTGGGACTGTTAATAAACCTCGGGAAATCCCAGATGGATCCCCAGCAAAGCATTGTCTATCTGGGGATTCTGATGGATTCTCGGGGTTTTCAAGTATATCTGTCCATGGAAAGACAGGAACGATGTATTCTAAAAGTGAAAACCTTCCTAGAGAAAGAACAATGTTCCGCGAGGGAATGGATGGGTCTTCTGGGGACCCTCTCCTCGTTGGAACAGTTCATTTCTCTAGGGAGGCTTCACATAAGACCCCTTCAATTCTTCTTGAAGGAGAATTGGGACCAGAGGAATCAGGATCTGGGAGACTCCTTTCCTCTCTCCAAAGAAATAAAGGAAAACCTCAGCTGGTGGTTAGAACCAGGCAGACTCAACGAGGGACTATCACTGCAGTTACTGAACCCCTCCCTAGTGTTGTTTACAGACGCTTCGGAAGTGGGAAGGGGGGCGACGTTGGGCCCAAGAGACGTGTCAGGCACCTGGACGTGGGGAAACAAAGGTGTCCTGGCACATCAACGAGAAAGAGTTAGTGGCAGTGCATCAGCTCCCAGGCAGTTAGAATCAAGTCTCAAACTCAGTGTTGCAAGTGAACTCGACACACAACAGCTCTAGCCTACATAAGGAAACAGGGAGGGACTCACTCCATCTCACTTTACAAGAAGGCGAAGGAGCTTCTTCTGTGGGCAAAGAAGCAGAACATCACGCTCTTAACGAGGTTTATTCAAGGCAAGAAAAACGTGAGAGCAGACTTGCTGAGCAGAAAAGACCAAGTCATTCCCACGGAATGGACTCTGCACTCAGAGGTCTGCAACCAGATTTGGAGCCTCTGGGGAGGTCAAACATAGACCTGTTTGCAACGCATTGGAATGACCAGGCTGGAGAACTACCTGCTCTCCGATTGTTCGGATCCGAGGGCAGTAGCAGTAGACGGTCTCTTACTAAATTGGGAAGGAATAGACGGGTACGCTTTTCCTCCTTTCAAGATCATAGGAGAGGTCATAAGAAAGTTTGTCTCGACGAAAGGAGCGAAGCTGACCCTCATCGCCCCATTCTGGCCACGCCAAGAAAGTGGTTCCACGCAGAGGTGGTACTCGGAACTGGAATGGGATGTAGATTTTCCAAGGTACCTGCACCCTTACGGAACGATCTTCTCAGACAGCCCCACTTCGACAGATATCACAAAAACCTCCCCGCGCTCGGTCTGACTGCCTTCAGACGTCGAAGGACTCGTCAGAGCAAAGGGGTTTTCATGCGCGGCTGCAAAGGCAATTGCAAGAACCAGAAGACCTTCAACTATACGCGTGTACCAGTCGAAGTGGGAGGTATTCCGAAGGTGGGCCAGGAATCAGAATGTATCCTCTTCCAGTACCTCTGTGACGGAAATAGCGGATTTTCTGCTATATTTGAGACGGAAATGTAATCTTGCAGTCTCTACCATAAAAGGTTATAAGAGTATGCTTTCCTTGGTGTTTAGACATACAGGACTAACATCACGGAGGACAAGGCTGCAAATCCCAGGGCACTCAAGAACAAGAACAAGGCGTTACTGCCCGTCTTCTGGATGCATAATCCCAAGGCCTGGATCACAAAGTCCTGATGGAGTACTGGTTCACCAGAGTTTCATTCCTCAAGTTAGGCAATACCTGGCCGATTTGGACATCAACTTCAAGGTCTTGCTGATAATGGACAACGCTGGTGGCCACCCTCTCAATCTTTATTCCAAAGGAGTCCAGCTTGAGTTCCTTCCTCCCAACACCACCTCTCTCCTCCAGCCTATGGATCAGGGCGTCATCCGTGCCTTCAAGGCACTCTACACTGGGAACTCCCTCCAGCACCTTGTTGATGCAATGGACCGTGACAGTGAATTTACGCTGAAAGATTATTGGCGTAAATTCACGATTGCCACGTGTCTGTCTGTCATTGACCGGTCGTTGAAGGACATGAAGAAGGAGACACTGAATGCCTGCTGGAGTAAGTTGTGGCCAGACTGTGTCCATAATTATACAGGCTTTTCTCCCCTGGAAATCCAGCATTCAGCCATTGATAAGGCAGTCCAGTTGGCAAAAATTCTTGGTGGTGAGGGCTTTGACGATATTACCGAGGAAGAAATCGGCACCCTCATTGATGCCCACTCTGACCCCCTTACCGACCAGGACTTGGAAGAGCTGATAAAGTCCGCCAGCGAGGAAGAAGACACTCCAGGTTCAGGAGAGGATCAGGAGGAGGAGGAGGAGGGCCTGACTTTGGAACGCCTGTCCCAAGTTAAAAAAAATGGTAAACGACCTCCAGGAGTTTGTCGCAACATGGGATCCTTACATGGAGCACTCCTTGAAGTTTTCCAATATTCTAGACACAGCATTGGAGCCCTATAATCAAGTTCTCACCACCATGAAGAAGCAACGGCAGCAGTTGCCAATCACAATGTTCATCACACGAACGAAGAAAGATCCTCCAAAGCCTCCCAAATCGCCTGAAGTAGTGCCTCTTGAATCGTCTGAAGAAGTGCCTCCCAAATCGCCTGAGTCACTGCCTCCCGAAGCGCCTCCTGAAAGTGAAGAGGCGCCCTCAGAGGATATGTAACTCCTCTGCTTAGCTGTGCAGTCATATCTTCATCGTCATTCATTGGACTGCACGGCTGATTCATCATCATCGTCTTTAATCAACATTCATCACTGGTGAGTACCCGGTTTACATATGTTGTACTAGCGTAAAACAATTGTTTAATGTTCATACAAATTTTGTCCTTTCTCTCTATCGCTTGTGATTTCGCATACATTTGTTTCCCTTGTAAAAAGAAAATGGATGTCTCAAATAGTAACAGTATGAAAGAAAACGTGCATGACTGAATACTTATGGGGGGACTGAATTATTTTCACATACGTCATTAAGTCATGCAGTACGTACATAATACGTATGTACGTATTTATGTATAACCATAAAATGTAAGATTTACTTTAAAACAGTATTAATGATATTTCAAAGATTAATATGAACCATAATAGGATGTTTTATGTATATTTGATGAAGGATGGTCTTTTTAGCTACTTTGGTGTTTGCATGTTAAGGATAGCTGAGTTTTATGAGTATTTTTGGAGGGGGTTCCAAACATTCGCGGATTCTAACTATTCGCGGGGGGGTCTGGTACGCATCCCCCGCGAATACGGGGGGACCACTGTAGTAGTGTTGCATCCTCATCACCTTCTTACTTCACAGAAACTTCAAATTCATAATTGCAATTTGAAGACAAGGGATGTAGCTCAAAATGCGAGCTATTAAAAGGTAAGAAGTGATTACAGTGTTCCCCATTGCAGTGGAGGGTGCGTCTGATCAGCTCTGTCTCGCTCCCAGGTCTAGACCTCTTCCAAACTCACAAGCCCAGAGGAGAAGGAATGTCGAAAGCCGCACGGAGGTTTCAGAGAATCCCTACTGGTCGGGCGTCCCCTTGGCAGGTTCTGTAGTAGCATCCCAGACTGCTGAGGGTAGCCGTTGGAAAGGCATCCTAAAACAGTGTTTTTATACATTCAACTTCCCTGTCAGATATATACTTAGCTATAGACTCCGTCGTCCCCGATAGAAATTCGAATTTCGCGGCACACACTACAGGTAGGTCAGGTGATCTACCGCCCCGCCGCTGGGTGGTGGGATTTTCTCTATCGGCCGGAACATCAACATTGTTGTTGTTCCTCCTGATTTGATTTTCGTGTTTTTTCATCGCTATTGATCTTCTAAACCGGTCTTTTTGGTGACATATTGGATCTTTGGTTGGGCATACTCTTTCGTGGACTGTTATTTGGACTTGATTTTGGATTTTTCTCATAATGTCGGACTCTAGCTTTTCGGTTAGAAGACAGTGTGTGAATGAGGGATGTATGGTGAGGCTACCGAAAGCTTCGGTAGACCCTCACACAGTTTGTAAGGGGTGTAGACAGAATGAATGCTCTGTATCTAACACCTGTAATGAATGTGTAGGTTTGAATGAGGAAGAGTGGAAGAATTTGAATTCCTATTTAAGAAAATTGGAAATGGATAGGGTTAGGAAGGCTTCCTCCAGAAGCGTAAGTAGGTCTCGTTCTAGCGAGCCAATTAATATAACACCTAACCCTAATCCTGTATTTACTTCCTCTGCTACTACTAAGACTGCAAACCCAGCAACGGAAATTGCAGATCTCAAGGCTGCACTTGAAAGGATGGAACGTCAGATGCAAACTTTAAAAGGTAAGTGCAGTGATAGTGACGTAAGTGTACCCAGTGCAGTGGAGGGTGCGTCTGATCGGCTTCATCTCGCTCCCAGGCCTAGACCACTTCCAAGCTCACAGGCCCAGAGGAGAAGGAATGTCAAAAGCCTTACGGAGGTTATGGAGAATCCCCACCGATCAGGCGTCCCCTCGGCAGATTCTGTGACGACCTGAACTGCCAAGGATTGCTATAGGAAAAGCATCCTAAAAAAGTGTTTTTCTTCTTCGTATTCTTCACCACAAAGAAAGGGCTGGAGTTCTGATGAACTTTCACGCCCCTTAAAAAGAAGTTGGAAAGCTCCAACGTTGGATTCAAGTCCGGAGTTTTTCCCTGAAGGATCGCCTTGCGAAAGGAAAAAAGCCAGGTATATTCCAACTCTCAACTCGGAGTCTCCTTCCTCCTCTAGACCTCCTTCACCTACATCGGAAAAGGAAGAAGAGAATGCTGCGGCAAAAATTCTAAAAGTACAGGAGCAGATCTCCTCTTTAGTAGGAGTTCTTACGAAGGAGACTCCCAGAAGAAAGGACTTGCCTTCCGATAAAAAGATTTACAGGAAGAAAAGACGTCTCTGGCACAAAAATTGCATATGCTACTCCTTGGACAGGAAGTAGAAAGAATGCGCCAAAAGCGCCAGAAAAGCCATCCTGGCGCAATGCGCCAGAAGAGCCAGAAGCGCCAGCCAGGCGCCAGTATTTACGATCTTCTTCCAAACGACATTTGAACCAAGAGGATTCTTCTAGCTTTCAGTTTTCAGCGGATCAGCCTTTACTCTGGCAGGGACTCTAGACGTCGCACAGGCGGTCGTAGCCCCTGTCAGGATAGAGCTTTTTCCGTTGAGAGCGATACGAGAGGACATCCTTCTTCTGACAGGAGAGAAAGACGTCGCACAGGCGCCACGCTCTTTGCCAGGAGAAGGAGAGAGTCTTGTTGCAGGATCAGCCTATCTCTCGTAAGGACGCAAGTTGTCGCACAGGCGGCCGTCGTTCTTGCAAGAGTGGGGTAGATGTTGCGAGGGACTCATCTCCTATCGAGAAGAAACTATCCTCTTCGGAGATTGAACTTGATTTGGAAGATGTGTCGGATTCGGAAGATCGTACGGCTGCAGGCTTATCGGATTATAAGACGTTAGCAGCCCTCTTACTTCAAGAGTTTGGAGACTCATTAAGCCCTACTGCTCCACCTTCTCCTAGATCTTTGTTTACCAGCACTAAGGTCTCAAAATCGTCCTCTTTCATTAAGATGAAACCGACCATTTCGATGAAGAAGGCGCTTCGGTTTGTCGGAAACTGGTTTAAAACCAAGGAGGAAGCGGGGAGAACCGTCTTTGCCTGCCCTCCTTCCAAACTGGCAGGAAAGAGAGGTATCTGGTATGAGACGGGAGAATCACTGGGTCTTGCTCTCCCGACCTCTGCCGAAGCAGATTTTTCAAATCTTGTGACGCTTCAAGGAGACAAGCCTTGTCATCAGCTAAGATCACACGGGGGACTTCAGAAATGGACCATCTCCTCAAGGGATTGTTTCATGTCTTAGAAGTTTTTAACTTTTTAGACTGGTCCCTTGGGGTGTTGGCTAAGAAAACTCAGGAGTCGGAGTTTCTTAGCCCAGAAGTCCTTCATAGTGTCCTGTCCTGTATGGACAAAGCAGTCCAGGATGGATCAGGAGAAGTGGCTTCTCTCTTCGGAACTGGAATTTTGATGAAAAGGACTTTGTTTAGTTCTTTTCAAACGAAAGCAGTCACTCCTATCCAGAGGTCGTCCCTGCTTTATGCGCCTCTATCGGATCAGTTGTTCCCTTCACAATTAGTAAGGGACATTTCCCATTCTTTGACTGAAAAGGCCACACAAGATACTGAAAAGACCACACAAGATCTTTTGGCCCAATCCGCAAAGAAAGCGAGGACCTCCGTTCCTGTGAAGAGAGAGACACGCACCCCTCAACAGCCCTTTCGAGGGAGTTCCTCTTCTAGACCCTCCTCTAAGAAGAGAGGAATACCAAAAAGAGGTAGGTCTGCATTCAGACCTATCAAGAAGCCAAATGAGATTCCAGTCCTTCAAGCACCGGTAGAGCCAGACTTCTGAAATTTTCAGAAGAATGGGCTCTGAGAGAGGCAGACAGCTGGTCTCTTTCAGTAGTAACGAAGGGATATCTTATCCCCTTTCGAGACAGACCTCCCTTAACGATGACCCCGAGGGAACTGTCGGCCAAGTACAGGGACCCTGCCATGAGAGAAGCACTTTTACATCTTGTAGAACAGATGTGGCAAAAGGAGGCCATCGAACTGGTCCAGGATCCGCATTCCCGAGGATTCTACAACCGTCTTTTTCTGGTTCCGAAATCCTCGGGAAGGTGGAGACCGGTTCTGGATGTGAGCGCATTGAACCGATTCGTAGAGAACACAAAGTTCTCTATGGAAACGTCCAAGTCGGTTCTTGCGGCTCTTCGTCCCGGAGATTGGATGGTCTCCCTGGATCTACAGGATGCTTACTTTCTTGTTCCCCTGCATCCCTCATCGAAGAAGTTTCTTCGATTCATGATGCAGGGCAGAGTATTCCAATTCAGGGCCCTGTGCTTCGGCCTTTCTACAGCTCCTCAAGTTTTCACGACCCTAATGAGGAATGTTGCGAAATGGCTACATCTGAAAGGGATAAGCATATCTCTTTATCTAGACGATTGGCTGATAAGAGCAAAATCGGATCATCAGTGCTTGAAGGACCTGGAGACGACTTTAGAACTGACAAAATCACTGGGACTACTCGTAAACCTCGAGAAATCACAATTGATCCCCAGACAGAACATAGTCTATCTGGGGATACAGATGGATTCTCAGGGTTTTCGGGTTTTTCCTTCGCAAGAGAGAATTGCTCGAGGCTTAGAAAAAATCTCGAACTTCTTAGGGAAGGAACGGAGCTCGGCGAGGGAGTGGCTCAGTCTGTTGGGCACCCTTTCCTCGTTAGAGCAGTTCGTTTCCCTAAGGAGATTGAACCTCAGACCTCTTCAGTTCTATCTCAGACGAATGTGGAGTCAGAAGACAGAAGATTTATCAGACTTGTTTCCCATTCAGCAGGAGATAAAGTCAAACCTGAAGTGGTGGTTAACTCCCTTAAGAAGAAACGAAGGAGTGTCCCTCTTGATTCGGAACCCTCTCCTAGTGTTGTTTTCCGATGCCTCGGAAACAGGTTGGGGA
Organism: Macrobrachium nipponense; assembly: GCF_015104395.2. Lineage (NCBI taxonomy): Eukaryota > Metazoa > Arthropoda > Malacostraca > Decapoda > Palaemonidae > Macrobrachium > Macrobrachium nipponense. The sequence continues at coordinate 76,676,026 of NC_061091.1, read as the reverse complement.
GCAACATTGGGTCCAAAGGAAGTGGCAGGTACCTGGACAAAGGAACAGGTGGCACTGCACATCAATGCGAAGGAACTCCTGGCCATTCATCTAGCCTTGGAGTACTTCGAAGCGGAAGTCAGAGGAGTGGTAGTCCAAGTCAACTCGGACAATACCACTGCTCTGGCTTACGTCCGAAATCAGGGGGGCACTCACTCTTTCTCACTATACGAGATCGCAAGAGATCTGTTGACCTGGACGGAGGAACGGGGCATAATACTCCGGACAAGATTTGTTCAGGGAGTGAAAAATCTAAGAGCAGACAGATTGAGCAGGAAGGACCAAGTACTTCCGACAGAGTGGATGCTCCACTCAGAAGTCTGCAAAGAGCTTTGGTCCCTCTGGGGAAAACCTCAGATCGACCTGTTTGCCACGTTCCTCTCCAGGAAGATGGACAACTTCTGCTCTCTAGAAGAAGATCCCAGAGCCATAGCGATCAATGCTTCCTTATGGACTGTCAGGCATAGACGCTACGGCCTTTCCCCCATTCAAGTTGCTGGGGGAAGTGCTAAGAAAGTTTGTTGCATCGAAGGGAACAAAACTTGACTCTAATTGCTCCCTTCTGGCCTTCCCGAAACGGGTTCACAGAGGTACTGGAATGGACGGTGGACTTCCCCAGATCTCTTCCAGAAAGGACAGATCTACTCAGACAACCTCATTTCGCCATTTCGAGAGGTTTCACAAAAACATCCAAAGTCTCTCCCTGACTGCCTTTCGACTATCGAAAGACTGGTCAGAGCGAGAGGCTTTTCTAAGAAAGCTGCAAGTGCTATCGCTAGAGCCCGCAGGTCCTCTACCTTGCGGGTCTACCAATCGAAGTGGGAAGTTTTCCGTAGATGGTGTAGGTCGAAGAAGCTGTCCTCTTCCAATACCTCTGTGACTGAAATCGCCGATTTTCTTCTCTTCTTAAGAGAAGAGTCGAAGTTGGCTGTATCTACTATCAAGGGATATAAGAGCATGCTCTCAGCTGTTTTTAGAAACAGAGGCCTGAATTTAGAAAATAATAAAGATCTTCATGATCTCATTAGGTCTTTCGAGACTTCCAAATTGAGATCTTCTCTCCCCCCGAGTTGGAACCTGGATGTAGTCCTCAAGTTCTTGACTTCTAACAGGTTCGAACCTCCAGATAAAATCTCGTTCAGGGATCTTACGAGAAAATGTATATTCCTGTTAGCCCTCGCAACTGCTAAGAGGATCAGTGAATTGCATGCTTTGGACTCTCGGGTGGGTTTTAAGCAAGACTCTGGTGTGGTTTCTTTTCAACATCTATTCCTAGCAAAGAATGAGAACCCTTCTAAACTTTGGCCTAGAAGTTTCGAAGTCAAGGGACTCTCTTCCCTGGTAGGTAGAGATGGAGCGGTCTCTTTGCCCAGTCAGGACCCTGAAGTTCTATCTAAAAAAGAAGACACAGCTTCAGGGATGTTGCCAGAGTCTCTGGTGTTCAGTAAGAAACCCCAAGAGACCTATGTCAAAGAACGCACTGGCGTTCTTTGTCAGGAATGTGATAACAGAAGCTCACAGGGATTGCCAATGAGAACTCCTTAAAGCTGCTAGGGTAAAAGCTCACGAAGTCCGTGGCAGTTGCAACTTCCCTATCTTTTACTAAGAATATGTCAATGAGAGACATTTTAGCAGCAACTTATTGGAGATGTAATTCAGTATTTGCATCCCATTATTTAAAGGACGTTAAAGTAACATACGAAAAATGTTTTTCTCTTGGACCGTATGTATCAGCGGATACTATGCTGGGACATGGAGCGGATGCTGATCCTTAAATATTTTGTTTTGTTTTCTTTAATGAATAATATTTGTAACAATATGGTGTTGAGTTTTGGGTTGCTTGAAAGGATGTTCGAGGATGACTCCTTTCAATCGTAGTACTAACCCGACGATAGGATCAGGTGATCGGGCGGATCAGTGTCGTGCTTTATGATAATGCCATTAGGCAAGGTGTTTTGTCATGTAAGTGGATAGGACCCCATTGACAAAGATCCTAAGGTTCTGTCGCGTAAGTGGGTAAGACCCCTTTGACAGACCATCAAGAACTCTTAGCATGAGGTCACTACCTCGCTGAGGCTCTTGAAGCGATGCAGGCTCCTAGGCAGTAGCCATGAAGTCTTTCGCTAACACAGGTAGGAACCAAGGTTTTTTATTTTATTACCATACAACGTATGTTGTTTCCTGTCTATTCAGTAAAATTAGCTGTCTCTTACCCTCCGCCATTACATACTTACCTGGCAGATATATACGATTAAATGGCCCACCCAGCCTCCCCTCAGGAGACAGGTGGAAGAGAAAATCTGACTTAGAAAACGGGAATGGTTCCTATTCCCGCCACCAGGCGGCGGGGCGGTAGATCACCTGACCTACCTGTAGAGTGTGCCGCGAAATTCGAATTTCTATCGGGGACGACGGAGTCTATAGCTAAGTATATATTTGCCAGGTAAGTATGTATAAAACTTTATTGTATCATGACAATAACATTTTTCGTCATCCGATTCTTCATCGAAAGGAAAAAAAAAAAGGGTGGAGTTCTGACAAGCTATCAAGACCTTCTAAAAGAACGTGGAAATCTCCAGCTTGGGATTCTAGCCCGGAAAGTTTTCCGGAGGACTATCCACCTGAGAAGAAGAAGAAAGAGATTTATTCATCAAATCCTACTTCCCCTAGATCGGATACGGAGAAAGAAGACGCCGCTACGAAGATCCTAAGAGAAATGCAACAACAGATATCTTCGTTAATGGGAGTTTTGAAGAAGGATCCTCCCAGGAGAAAGGATCACTTCCTTCCCGTTAAGAAATTCCGTCTGATAGAAGTCTTTGACAGCTCGGACGAGGCGCCTGCCAGGCGCAAAATGCCGACAAGGCGAGAGGATTCTAAAGAAAGGCGCAAAGCGCCTGAAACTCCTACTAGGCGCAAAGCGCCTGAAACTCCTACTAGGCGCAAAGCGCCTGAAGCGCCTGAAATGAGGCGTAAAGCGCCTGAAGCGCCTGAAACTAGGCGTAAAGTGCCTGAAGCGCCTGAAACTATAGTCGATTCATTTAAGGTAGATTCTTGCGCCTACGAGACGTTTGTTTGGCGGCCTCTGATTGGCTGGTAGCGGGAGGCAGACTGCTCGCTCAGCGGGTCATATTTTCGTTTGTAGCTTAGAAAACTAGCAATATGTTTACATTTCTTCATTTATCTCACGTTTTACAAAAGATAGGAAAATTTTGGTCATACCAAAGGATTCAGTATTAAATGTACAATTAATGAATCTTTTCCTGAAATCAATAAGTTGATTTACAAAGGAATTACAACGAGTAGAAGTGAAGGGAGAAACATTTCATTCTTTATACCTGTTTTTATTCATCATCGGATTTTGCATAATTCACGAGATCAAGATAAAATGAAATCTTGTGTTTTAAAACAATGAAATCACCCTGAATACGCTGGTGCTTTCAGATTTTAAATACGTGTAATATGTAAAGAGAAAATGAAGAATATGTCTTATTATGTTGCATCCGTGCTTGACTCGGTTTGACAGTAGTGCCGAGAGACGCAAGATATCGTGGGGTCTGGCCCTCTCAGCTAGAGCTGTTAGCGTGTTGGCAGTTGCCAATTGGCGATATGAGAAGTTTGCAGTTTCGAGACTATGTATTTACCGAATTATTATGTAATTACATTTTCTATAAATAAATGCATAGAATTCCCATTATAACTTTCGAACATTTTTACTAAAACATATATATGTCCATATTTCTGGACATATCTGATAAAGAAAAGTAAATATCAGATGGATGCATCTGGGTGTTGGCTTCAATTTAGTCTAAGTGAGAAATGTACATGCTTTATGAGGCTCACTGATAAATAACAGAACTTGTTTCTCTGGCCAATAACATCAAAAGCTTATGGTTTTCATATGTTCACTCAATAAACAAAAGTACAAATGTTTATTTCTTACCATAAAATTTGTTGACGATGTAACGAATATAATATACTGTCTTTTTCAGAATTGCTTGAGTTACTCTTACACCAGAATGTTTATCTCCTTTATATACATGTTACACTTGACAACATGTCTACAACAATGTTTAGGAAAAATTTGCTTAGTTTTCTCCTGAGGTAGTTGATTATTCTTGAATCACTTAATTCATACCTGAGTTAGAATAGCTCCCGTAACCGTTCCACAGCCCTGCATAATTGTATATATATATAGTACATGTAGATAATGAGACTAATCAGAAGACTGTTATATCATCATCTTTTTATACAAAAAGAATGGAAATTCATGCAGATATATTATGTCATAAACACAAAAGAAACTCATACACAGTAGGCTTACATTGGTATGTCATTAGGCTATCGATATGAACAAAAAGAAATTAAAATTTTACAAATTTTCTTACGTCATCATTATTTAAAAAATAAATAAAGGAAAATCATGCATATATACATAATCATGTCATTACCTATTGGAACAAAAAGAATGGGAAATTATAAAGATACATTGATATCCCCTTTTCTATTAAAACCAAGTAAAAAGAATTTATAAACAGATATGTACATTGTTATGCCATTAAATATTAAAAAAAAAGGAAACTCATATGGATATACTGTAGTTATGAAATTGCCTATCTAAAATTGGAAAACTATAGAAACACTGTTAGGTCTTCAACTTAAAAAAAAAAATAATGGAAAATCATTGATATATATCATCACTGTCAGTGTCATCCTCCCTAATATCAATATCATCACTGTCAGTTTCGTCATCCCCAATGTCAATAAAAAAACTTTCAAACATATGCTCTCTAGCAACATCTTTCCTCCTATAATCATCTTCTAATTTCTTAACGTGGTGAAAACATTTCTTCCAGTCTTCTGTTGTAACTTTGTCTATCGCCAGTCTCGTAAGCTGCTCAACAGTTTTCAAAGATTGATTTGCCATTAGAGTTATTTTTTCTGATATCCCCCTTTATTTGAGCCCATATAAGTTCTATGGGGTTAAACTGACAATAATATGGTGGCAGTCTGAGCACATCATGACCATTTGCACAGGCTATCTCATCTATCACATACCTCTGTTTTTCTTTGTGACACTTGGCAATCTGCAACAATTTTGGCTTTGTTGCTGATGGGTCGTGGGTGACGTTATTAGAAGAAAGCCACTGTATGACTTCACTTTTTCTGTTGCTGGTTGTTGGCACTTTATTTTCTATTTTGCTATGGTAGGGAGCATTGTCCATTATGATTAGAGATCTATCTTCTATATTAGGCAATAGTTGTTCCTTTAAACCACTTTAAAAACCTTTCATGGTCCATGGAATCATGGTAGTCCCCTTTGGCACCATTTTTTGACCTAAACAAACAATAGCGCATCTTTGACCAAAACCCCTTCTCACTCCCGAGTGCACCACAATAAATCTTGACCCCTTTCCAGTCTTAAGTTTGGGTCCTATTTCGCCTTCAACCCGTTTGTCCAACACTGACCGTACACATTCATTTTGGTTTATCCAAGTTTCATCAAGGAATACTTCAGGTTTACGTTCAGTTGGACTACAATTCCTATTCTTTTCAATTAACCGTAGGTATTCAGTTCTCGCTGCAACTATATCATCACGTTCCATTAAAATTGCTCTTCCACTCGTCACTTTTTTGTACCGGAATCCAAGCCCTCTCACAATTTTCCATAACGTTGTTCTTCCACCATTAAACTTCACCGGGTCTTCCTTCACTTTTTCCAGTAGGGCATCTAACGTTGGGAGCTCTCCTCTCTCGTAAAAAGACAAAATCTCCTTCCGAATACACTCATTTTCAAAACTATCCACCTTGTCCTTCACCTCGGATCCTCTTCCTGGGATATACAGGTGAAGCGAAGGGGACGTTACCACATTCAGATGACTGTCGCTTGATTTTTTTCACTGTGTTGGTTGGCACTCCTGTAGCTTTGGCAGTCTTCTCAAATACTTCATTTCTTGAGTCTGCTCCCCACTGTGAGCTGAAGTAACGATGAACATTCATTATAATGTTGCGAGCTTGACTTGCAAATCTGGAAACGGTGCGACGAATGATGCTGTCATCTTGAGACATCTGCTTGAAAAGAAAAAAAAAATCTTGCTTAGTTCGTTTGCTGTTTATTGCTCCACTGAGATATTATTTCATATCACTCAATTAAGTCTCTGATATCTCTTAAGTTTTGAAAATATATTCATATAAGAAAATTAAAGAAACAATATGTTTGAAACCAACCTCATTAAAACTAAGGATGAGCTGAAGAGTGCGAAGTAGGTCCGTAGATTTCAAATTCATTCCTGGACTGAATTTCCCGCCCGCGGCCAGCCTACACCTCCAACGATACCAGATGCATCCATCTGATTATTTACTTTTTTTATCAGATATGTCCAGAAATACGGACATATATGATATTTGAGTAAAAAATGTTCGAAAGTTATAATGGGAATTCTATGCATTTATTTATAGAAAATATAAGGACATAATAATTCGGTGAATACATAGTCTCGAAACTGCAAACTTCTCATATCGCCAATTGGCAACTGCCAACACGCCAACGGCTCTAGCTGAGAGGACTAGCCCCACGATATCTTGCGTCTCTCGGCACTACTGTCAAACCGAGTCAAGCACGAATGCAACATAATAAGACATATTCTTCCTTTTCTCTTTATATATTACACGCATCTAAAATCTGAAAGCACCAGCGTATTCAGGGTGATTTTATTGTTTAATAACACAAGATTTTATTTATCCTTGATCTCATGAATTATGCAAAATCCGATGATGAATAAAAACAGGTATAAAGAATGAAATTGTTTCTCCCTTCACTTCTACTCGTTTGTTAATTCCTTTGTATTTTAACTTATTGATTTCAGGAAAAGATTCATTAATTGTACATTTAATACCGAATCCTTAGGTATGACCAAAACTTTCCTATCTTTTGTAAAACGTGAGATAAATGAAGAAATGTAAACATATTGCTAGTTTTCTAAGCTACAAACGAAAATATGACCCACTGAGCGAGCAGTCTGCCTCCCGCTACCAGCCAATCAGAGGCCGCCAAACAAACGTCTCGTAGGCGCAAGAATCTACCTTAAATGAATCGACTATAGGCGCAACGTGCCTGAAGCGCCTGAAACTAGGCGCAAAGCGCTTGAAGCTAGGCGCAAAGCGCCTAAGCCTCCTTCCAAGCGCCTGGCGCCTGAAGCGCCTACCAGCCACCAAGTGTCAACCAGGCGCAAGGCTCCAACGAAGTGCCAGGAGCCAGGCTCCAGGCGCTATGAACCAGGATCTTCATCGGAAATGGAGTTAGAGGCGGACCAAGAGGCTCCTCTTTGGGAATTTTCGCAGGATCAGTTTTCACCTGATAGGGTCTCTTGATGTCGCATAGGCGGCCATAGCCCTTGTCAGGGTATGCCTGATTCTGTGAAAGGTGAAAGACATTCGAGGCCTTCTCCTGATAGGGACGGGAGTTCTCGTACAGGCGGCCGTCGCCCTTGTCAGAATAGTCTTAATGAAGTAAAGGCAAGAGCAAGATCGGCCTTCTCCTGGCGGGGACTCAAGATGTTGCACAGGTGGCCGTAGCCCTTGTCAGGTTAGAGTCGGTACTGCTAAAAGCCCTTCACCTTACGAAAGGAGGCGCTCTCCTCCGGTTGCTCATTCTTCTCCCAACTTGATGGACAGGAAATGGAAGATAGATCGGAATTGGAAGCCAAATAAGGGGGCAGGTCTCTCAGTTTATAAGACCTTAGCGACCTTTTTTATTGAGAGAATTAGTTCATTACTAGTAAGAGGATATTAAAATCATCCTCCTTCTAAAAATAATGCAACCAACCATTTACAGAAAGAGTGGCAATCGTTTGGAAATTGAACAAGATTCGTACGAGCTCTCATTCATTGATTAGAGGCTCTTCCAGATAATAGAGGCGTAGAATACGGCCTTATCTCCAAGAGAATAAAAGCTTGAGAGATTCTCTTCGATCCTCGGTTTTCATTTGCGATCTCTTTCGACTAATACTAATTCGGGTTTATTGACGAAAAGAACGAAGAGAGTAAGATTTCCATTCTCTCTCTGCATCGTAGAGGAAAGAATGTAGTAAGAAGATTTGGTGTATACAACTACTGAATGACAAGTCATATACGCATACCATAGTTGGCTTTGTGGTTCGCTACGGAATTATCTATATCCTTACAGTAATTTCCTAGTAAGGACTTCACTTAAAAGGTTTGTTACGACAATACCTATCAGCTTCGGTATTTAACAAAGGTTGTTTGGCTTAAATATGCAGTATTGAGAGCTTCCTTAGGCTTGAGAATAAATTTATTATATTCCTTCATTGAATGGAGTAACTGGCAACTCAGGAAGAATGCAGCGAGGCAGCGAACGAGACGGCTGTCATTGTAAGCCAATACAGTACCATCCAGTTCTCGGTCATGAGCAGTTGGTTACATCTCTCTCTCCTACGGGATCGAATGGTTAACCGTATATTCCCCCTACAATCATGGACTTAGCCTCGAATTGAGGGGATTTATAGGCAAACATGAATAACTTGGTATTTGTTTTGCTAAGGAGTTTTCAATAAAAAGATCCCTTGTAACCTTGTGGTAATGTGTACCGCAATGTAACAGGATTATAGGAATGAGACAACATTATGAATTTAACGCAGTAGAGCTATATATATTATTTGATGCTCTCATGCTTACAGAAGCAAAATAATGGACTTGCTAACTTTTCGATATAGCGAGTTATTAATCGAAGGGTTCAGTAGCCTCTCTGACAGCAGGCTCAGTAACGGCACGGTTCGTTCCTGATTTCGTTCCCCGTCTATCTTGAAGGGGGCTCGATCCCAAGGAGGGAAGAAATGATTTAAATCAATTAAGCCATTTCCACAGCTCTCTCATATTTCAAGAAGTATTGAGAATCTCTTTTTTTGCCTCTGTTCGCGTTAACAAGAGAGAATCTGTTTGGAACACAGACACGGAACGTAACGATCCTTAAGAGGTTCGCTGCACGAGGTTGCACGTCCGTGAGAACCTTCTCGATCGACAATATAACTATTGACTTATGTCTAATCTTAGTTGGAAAGAGAGTTGTGGAAACCTGCGAGATGTCTTTGTCATAGATCTCTTCGCAAGGTGGAAGACGAACATGCTGCCTCTATACTGCTTCCTTATTCTCGAACCAAGAAAGGTAGCAAAATATATGCCATTTTTAGTTTATAAGGGGAATAAACTTTAGTCTTTTTTCCCCTAGATTTATACATTCTTAACAGATATTAAGATAAATGGGCGTCAAAGGAAGAGAGAATGATACTTTATGCCTCATTTTGGTCTTAGAGAGATTGGATTCACAGAGGTCACGTTCTTCTCACAGCATGTTTTGGAAGTCTTTTCCAAGAAAGTCTGGATATTCTATCATCATCTATTATAAATAGACCTTAACAACCTCTCCACTCTGAGTCTGTCTGCGTTCAGACTGACCAGAAGTGGACATGAATGAGAGGATTTTTCAAGGTGAATGACAATAGTCATGGCCAGGACATAGAATTGCTGCAAATCGTGCTTGATGGAATGAGGAAACTGTCCTCTTCCGATACCTCTGTGAACCACATAGAGGTTCTTTCTTCCTTTTCAGAGGGAAGAATCACCTTTGTATATATCTGCTATCAAAGAGCGCAGTAAAAGGCTATGCTCTGTCTCTACAATGGGAATTGGAGATAACAGAGGATTAACAGCTTCGGGATCTTATATGATACCTCAATACGACAAGAGTAGGATATCATGTACTTCTAATGGGATCTTTTGTGGCCACAGATTCCGGGTTCCGACGAAATGGAACTGCTCCTCATCAAACTTCTTTGTGAAGTTTTATGAGGGAATTCTTTGTTTCTCTTGGCCCTAAACGTCCAAGAAGGCAAAGTGAATTTTTTGGTGCAATGGAATCTCGCATCAGATTCTATGGAGACTCGGCAATGGGTTCTTGCCAGCATAGTATGTCTGGTAAAAGAACTAGAACCCTCTATTCCTGACTCAACGCTTTCAGATAGAGGTTTCGTTGTCCAGGCAGGGTACTTACGTTTTTATCTACAGAAGAAGGAATGGTTTAAACGTTTGCCTACAGAGTCTTTGGGATGCGACGAGGGCTCGAAATGCTTCCCAGAAGGTATTCAGAGGGATACAATAAAGAGCTAGAAATCAGGAGTCCTCTCAATTTCAGCTCGGAGTCTCCTTCGACTTCCAAGCTCCTTCCCTTCCTTCGGACAAGGATAGGGAAGATTCTGCAACGAGGAACTTCATCTACAGATAGGAAGAGATCTCCTTAGCAATGGAAGGATTCAAGAAGGATCCTCCTCGGAGGAAGACTCTTATCTCTCTTACTGTTAGATATCCTATCGTCTAATGGATGTAGCTGACTACAATCACCCCCCCTTGCCGGAGAGGCCAAAAGCTCAAAGTGGAAGAATTTCTTCCACCTTTCTCCAGTCTCCTGATAAACTATTGTGGAGGTTCAGGACTTTCGGACAATGTAGCGCCAACCAGGCGCCAAATGCCAAAACAGGCGTAAAAAAACGCCAGAGGCAGACAGTTTCAAGGAACACTGTCATTGTCTGATGAAGAGAAAGAGGGGGCCTCCAACCTAGCGCTGATGCGCTAGAGGCGAACAAATCGGACAGATAAGAGTGTCCGATGTGGACATCGCCAGACATCCTCGAGACTCTACCAAGCTCGAAGCTCCAGCAAGTGGAGAGGAGTCAGTCAGGCGCCAGGCGCCAAATAGTGCCAGTCTGGAGCCAGGCGCGAAGCTACTTCCAGGCGCGAGGTGCCAGCCAGGAGTCAGGCGAAAAGCGCCTTCCAGAAGCTAGGCGCCAACCAAGCGTCAGGCGCCAGGCAGGCGCCAGGCACCAGCCAGACGCCAGCCAGGCTCTAGGCTTCATCCAGAAGAGATCCATTTCAAAGAAAGCCCTGGTCTTCCTTGAAACAAGTGTGATCGCTAAAGCACTTCATGAGTAACTTGATGATTCCTTCAAACAGCTGAGAATTAAAAGCGAATGAAGTGCGAGCTTTTATGAATTCTTGTTCTTTCCATAACAAGATGTCATGAGGACATATTAGCTGTCACTTACGGGAGATGCAACTCTGTGTTGACTTCCCATTACACGAAGGAGGTCAAGTTGACCTACGAGAGATCCTTCTCTCTTGGATATACGTGTCTACGGATACGTTGCTGGGATAGGGAGCCAACACTGATCCTTAACTAGTCAGTTAATTTTTATTTTAACATAGAGTTTTTTCTTTGCGTTGTTTGAAAGGAGTTTGGGGATAACTCTTTTCAAATTAAGCACAAACCCTCGTTTTAGGATCAGGTGATCGGGATCGGTGTTGTGCTCCTTAATTATGCCACTAGGCATAGGTGTATTGTCATGTAAGTGGATAAGACCCCATTGACAAATGACCATTAGATTCTGTCGAGTAAGTGGATTAGACCCCATTGACAGATCTACAAGAACTCTTAGCCATAGGTCACATCCTCGCTGAGGCTCTTGAGACGAAGCAGGACTCCTAGCAATAGCTAGGAAGTCAACCCTTCGTCTAAACACATAGGAACCAAGGTTTTATTTATTTATTACCTACAACTTATGTCGTTTACCTGTCTAATCAGTAATTAGCTATCTCTTACCCTCCACCAAAGGTGCCAATCAGCTAAGTATATATCTGACAGGGAAGTTGAATGCATGAAAATGATATTGTTATTGTACAATAAAGTTTCATACATACTTACCTGGCAGATATATACGATTAAATGGCCCACCCAGCTCCCCTCAGGAGACAGGTGGAAGAGAAAATCTGGTTCTAGAATGGTGATGGTTCCTATTCCCTGCCACCCAGCGCCGGGGCGTAGATCACCCTGACCTACTGCAGCGTGTGCCGCGAAATTCGAATTTCTGTCGGGACGACGGAGTCTATAGCTAAGTATATATCTGCCAGGTAAGTATGTATGAAACTTTATTGTACAACAACATTATCATTTTTGTAAGTACAGTGTCTTTTTCTTATTATAATGGAGCAAGTTGATGATAATTCACCGCGCTCTACCACCTCATGCAGAACATGTCCTGGAGTGGATGGGCGCCGATGTGGTGCATTTAGATAATTTGTGGAGGTAGATCCGCACGAGTTATGTTCTCGTTGCCGAGGGCGTGATTGCTCTCGGTCCAATATGTGTGATTTGTATTCTGATTGGTCCGAGGCGCAGTGGGTGCTGTACGAGGGGAGGAGGAAGAGAAGACCTGCCAGGGAGTCGTTGGGAAGTTCTCCTGCGACCCCCTTGGTTACGGATACTTCTTCTTCTTTCCTTCCTCCCGCTCAGCTCCCACGGTTGTTGCCTTCCCCCGCAGGGGGGGTTTCGGAGTCCTTCTCCTCTCTCGATCCTTCGAGTGTGGAGGAGGGCGCCCGTTACCCGGATGTACAGTTGTTTACGGGGTCTTCCGTGCGTTCGGGGTGGGGCACTTCACCCCCAGGCGTGAGGAAACCTCTCTAATCAACCCGACTCTTGTTCCTTCAGGTAGGACGTCCGTGGGTGATGATCTTGGACAAGTGTGGGCTGCGCTGGGACTGCAGGGCGTGCCGAGCATCCAGGGGCTGCTGCAGCGTCTGGCGGGGTCTGGGGCGGTAACTCATGGAGCGGTCACCACCACAACCACCACCATCTCCACGCCTGCCTATGCCACTCCCCCTCACCTGGTCTACACGCAACATGCTGTGTCGGTGACGCTGTCTGCTGCCATCCAAGGGCCGGTCGCTGCTGTACCAAGAGGGGGGATGCCGCCACCGCCTGGGCTCTTCGCGTTGCCTGCCCCAGACTTCCGCTGTGTCAAGAGCTCGCCCCTGGACCGTCCACCAGTTCCTAGGTTCCCGCTGGCTGCAGAGACCGAGAGGACGATAGCTGCACCGACCGTACCTGCCGCTCCTGTTGATGTTGGCTTGGCTGTTCCTGATGTCGGTGCTGCTGCTGATGTTCCGGCCGCCCCTGCTTGCTGAGATGATGGCTGCTCCTGCTGTGTCTGCCACTCCTGCTGTTCCTGCCGTTCCTGTTCCTGTCCATGCTGCTGCCCACGGTGTGTCTTCTCCAGTCCCAGGTCCTTCCGGACAGGTGCAGTCGGGCCATGTTGCTTCGGCAATAGCCCCGACTCCGGCCTGGATGGAGGACCTGACGTCTGGTCCAGTCCCGGGTCCTTCCGGACAGGTGCAGTCGGGCCGTGTTGCTTCGGCAATAGCCCCGACTCCGGCCTGGATGGAGGACCTGACAGCTGGTCCAGTCCCGGAGACAGGTGCAGTCGGGCCGTGTTGCTTCGGCAATAGCCCCGACTCCGGCCTGGATGGAGGACCTGACGGCTGGTCCAGTCCCGGGTCCTTCCGGACAGGTGCGGTCGGGACGTGTTGCTTCGGCAATAGCCCTGACTCCGGCCTGGATGGAGGACCTGACGGCAGGTCCAATCCCGGGTCCTTCCGGACAGGTGCGGTCGGGCCGTGTTACTTCGGCAATAGCCCCGACTCCGGCCTGGATGGAGTACCTGATGTCTGGTCCAGTCCCGGGTCCTTCCGGACAGGTGCGGTCGGGCCGTGTTGCTTCGGCAATAGCCCCGACTCCGGCCTGGATGGAGGACCTGACGGCTGGTCCAGTCCCGGGTCCTTCCGGACAGGTGCGGTCGGGCCGTGTTGCTTCGGCAATAGCCCCGACTCCGGCCTGGATGGAGGACCTGACGGCTGGTCCAGTCCCGGGTCCTTCCGGACAGGTGCGGTCGGGCCGTGTTGCTTCGGCAATAGCCCCGACTCCGGCCTGGATGGAGGACCTGACGTCTGGTCCAGTCCCGGGTCCTTCCGGACAGGTGCGGTCGGGCCGTGTTGCTTCGGCAATAGCCCCGACTCTGGCCTGGATGGAGTCCTGGGTTCGGAACCCGGGTCCGTTCCGGACAGGTGCGGTCGTGGGCCGTGTTTGCTTCGGCAATAGCCCCGATCGATAATCACCGGCATGGGATGGAAGGACTTGACCGGCTGGTCCAGTCCCGTGGGTCCTTTCCGAGGACAGGTGCGGTCCAGGGCTTGTGTTGCTTTCGGCAACTTAGCCCCGACTCCGGCTTGGATGGAGGGGACCCTGAATGTCTGGGTCCAGTCACCAGGTCCTTCCGAACAGGGTGCGGTCGGGGCCATGTTTTGACTTCGGCAATTAGCCCCGACTTCCGGTCCTGGATGGAGGGGACCTGAACGTTCTGGTCCCAAGTGCCCCTGGGTCCCTTCCGGACGAGGTGCGGTCCGGAGGAGGGCACCATGTTGCTTCGGCAATAGCCCCGACTCCCGCCTGGGGGATGGAGGACCTGCGGCTGGTCCGCAGTCCCGTGGGTCCTTCGGTGGACAGGTGGCGGGGTCGGGGTCCTGTGTTTGCTTTCGCAATAGCCCACCCGATCAGGCCCGGCCTGGATGGGAGGTACCTTACGGCTGATCCAGGTCCCGGGTCCTTCCGGACATGGTGCATCAGTTCGGGCCGTGTTGCTTCGACATAGCCCCGACTCTCCGGCCTGGAATGGTAGGACCTGACGTCTGGTCCAGTCCCTGGTCCTTTCCGGAACAGGTGCGAGGTCGGGCCGTGTTTGCTCTTCGGCAATAGCACCCCGACTTCCGGCCTGGATTAGATGGACCCTGAACGGCTGGTGCTACGTCCCGTGGCGGGGCCTTTCTGACAGGTTGCAGTCGGGTCCTTGTTGCTTCGGCAATTAGCCCCCGACTCCGGTCCTGGATGGAGTACCTGAATGTCTGGTCCAGTCCCTGGTCCTTCCCGGAACAGGTGCAGTCGGGCCGTGTTGCTTCGGGGCAATAGCCCCCCGACTCCGGCCTGGATGGAGGACCTGACGTCTGGTCAACCCAGTCCCCCGGGTCCTTTCCGGACGAGGTGCAGTCGGGCCGTGGTTTGCTTCGGCAATAGCCCCGACTCCCGGCCCTGGATGGAGGACCTATGACAGGCTGGTCCAGTCCTGGGTCCTTCCGGACAGGTGGGGACGGTCAGGCAGTGGTTTTGCTTCGGCAATAAGCCCCGCTCCTTGCCGGCCTGGATGGAGGACCTGACTGGCTGGTTCCAGTCCCACGGGCCCTTCCGGACCAGGGTGCGTTCGGGCCGTGTTTACTTCGGCAATAGCCCCGACTACCGGCTGGATGGAGGGAACTCCTGACTGGCTGTGGTTCCAATCCCGGGTCCTTCCGGACAGGTGCGGTCGGGCAGTGTTGCTTCGGCCATATGCCCGACTCTGGCCTTGATGGAGGACCTGACGTCTGTCCGTCCCGGGCCCTTCCGACAGGTGCGGGTTGGCAGTGTGTACTTCGCAATATCCCCGACTCCGGCCTGACATGTAGGGACCTGACGTCTGGTCCAGTCCCGGGTCCTTCCGGACCAGGTGCTTCGGGCATTGTTGCTTTCGTCAATAGCCCGTCGCTCCGTCCTGGAATGGAGGGCCTGACGGCTTTTCCCTGCTTGTTCGCTTCCGGACAGTTCAGTTCTGGTTCCTGTGTTGCTTTTGCAATAGCCCCGACCTCTCCGCCTGGATGGAGGACCTGACGGCGCCCAGTCCCGGGTCCTTCCGGACAGGTGTCGGTCGGTCTTTGTTGTGCTTCAGCAATAGCCCCGACCTCTCGAGAGGTGTCGGCTCCGGCCTTTATTGGAGGAGCCTGGACTGCTGGTCCGTTCCGCGGGTCCTTCCGGACTAGGTGCGGGGTTCGGGCAGTGTTGCTTCGGCAAGGTATCTCCTGACTCCGGCCTGGATGAGGACTTGGACGTCTTTGCGCAATCCTCGGGTTCCTTCCGGACATGTGCGGTCGGGCAGTGTTTTGCTTGGCGATAGCCCCCGACTCCGGCCTGGATGGGGACCTGAACGGCTGTCCAGTTCCGGGTCTTTCGGACAGGTGCGGTCGGCGCGTGGGTTGCTTCGGCAATAGCCCCGACTCCGGCCTGGAATGAGGACCTGGCGGCTGGTCCAGTCCCGGCTCCTTCCGGACAGGTGCAGTCTGGCCGTGTTGCTTCGGCAATAGCCCCCGACCCCCGGCCTGGATGAGGACCTGACGTCTAGTCCAGTCCCGGGTACTTCCGGACAGGTGCAGTCGGCGCCTGTGTTGCTTCGCAATTAGCCCCGCACTTCCGGCCTGGATGGAGGACCTGACGTCTTGTCCAGTCCGGGTACTTCCGGACAGAGGTGCAGTGGGTCCATGTTGCTCCGCCAATACCCTGGTCCCGTCCCGGGTACTTCCTGACAGGTGCAGTGGGGGCCGTGTTGCTTCCGCAATAGCCCCGACTCCGGCCTGGATGGAGGACCTGACGTCTGTCCATACCGGGTACTCCAGGGCGGACAGTTGCAGTCGGGCCACGTTTGCCTTCGGCAATAGCCCCGACTCGTCCTGGAATGGAGGACCTGACGTCTTGGTCCTTCCCGTGTCACTCCGGACAGGGCCCGGACTCCAGCCTGGATGGAGGACCTAATGTCTGGTCCAGTCCCGGGTCCTTCCGGACAGGTGCAGTCGGGCCGTGTTGCTTCGGCAATAGCCCCGACTCCGGCCTGGATGGAGGACCTGACGGCTGGCCCAGTCCCGGGTTCTTCGGACGACGGTGCGGTCGGGCCGTGTTGCTTCGGCAATAGCCCCGACTCCGGCCTGGATGGCGTCCGGCGTGGATGGAGGACCTGACGGCTGGTCCAGTCCTGTGGGTCCTTCCGGACAGGTGCGGTCAGGCCGTAATGCTTCGGCAATCCAGCCCCGACTCCGGCCTGGATGGAGGACCTGACGTCTGGTCCAGTCCCGGGTACTTCCGGACAGGTGCAGTCGGGCCGTGTTGCTTCGGCAATAGCCCCGACTTCCGGCCTGGATGGAGGACCTGACGTCTGGTCCAGTCCTGGGTCCTTCCGGACAGGTGCAGTCGGCCGTGTTTGCTTCGGCAATAGCCCCGACTCCGGCCTGGATGGAGGAACCTGACGTCTGGTCAGTCCCCGGGTACTTCCGGACAGGTGCAGTCGGGCCGTGTTGCTTCAGCAATATCCCCGACTCCGGCCTGGATGGAGGACCTGACGTATGGTCCAGTCCCGGGTACTTCCGGACAGGTAGCGGTCGGTAAGCCGTGTTGCTTCGGCAACCCAGCCCCCGAACTCCGGCCTGGATGGAGGACCTGACCCCCCCCCCCCCCCCCCCCCCCCCCCCTCTGGTCCAGTCCCGGGGTACTTCCGGACAGGTGCGGTCGGGCCCGTGTTGCTTCGGCAATAGCCCCGACTCCGGCCTTGATGGAGGACCTGACCTCTGGTCAGTCCCGGGTACTTCCGGACAGGTGCGGTCGGGCCGTGTTGCTTCGGGCAATAGCCCCGGACTCCCGGCCTGGATGGAGGACCTGATGTCTGGTCCAGTCCCGGGTACTTCCGGACAGGTGCGGTCGTGTTGCTTCGGCAATAGCCCCGACTCCGGCCCTGGATGGAGGACCTGACGTCTGGTCCAGTCCCGGGTACTCAGGACAGGTGCGGTCGGGCCGTGTTGCTCCGGCAATAGCCCCGATCCGGCCGGGCCTGGATGGAGGACCTGACGTCTGGTCAGTCCCCGGGTACTCCGGACAGTGCGTCGGGCCATGTTTGCTCCGGCAATAGCCCCGACTCCGGCCTGGATGGAGGACCTGACGTCTGTCCAGTCCCGGGTACTTCCGGAACAGGTGCGGTTCGGGCCAAGTTGCTCCAGCAATAGCCCCGACTCGGCCTGGATGGAGGACCTGACGTCTGGTCCACTGTTGCTTCGGCAATAGCCCGTCTCCGGCCTGGATGGTGGACCTGACGGCTGGTCCAGTCCCGGGTCCTTCCAGACAGGTGCGGTCGGGCCGTGTTGCTTCGGCAATAGCCCCGACTCCGGCCTGGATGGAGGACCTGACGGCTGGTCCAGTCCCGGGTCCTTCCGGACAGGTGGGGTCGGGTCGTGTTGCTTCGGCAACAGCCCCGACTCCGTCCTGGATGGAGGACCTGACGGCTGGTCTAGTCCCGTGACTGGTCCTTCTGGACAGGTCGCGTCGGGAGCCGTGTTGCTTCAGCAATCGCCCCGACTCCGGTCTGGATGGAGGACCTGATGTCTGGTCCCAGTCCCGGTCCTTCCGGACAGGTGCAGTCGGGCTGTGTTGCTTCGGCAATAGCCCCGTCTCCGGCCTGGATGGAGGACCTGACGTCTGGTCCGTCCCCCGGGTCCTTCCGGACAGGTGCGGTCGGGCCGTGTTGCTTCGGCAATAGCCCCGACTCCGGCCTGGATGGAGGACCTGACGGCTGGTCCAGTCCCGGGTCCTTCCGGACAGGTGCGGTCGGGCCGTGTTGCTTCGGCAATAGCCCCGACTCCGGCCTGGATGGAGGACTTGACCGCTGGTCCAGTTCCGGTCCTTCGGACAGGTGCGGTCGGGCCATGTTGCTTCGGCAATAGCCCCGACTCCGGCCTGGATGGAGGACCTGACGTCTGATCCAGTCCCGGGTCCTTCCGGACAGGTGCGGTCGGGCTGTGTTGCTTCGGCAATAGCCCCGACTCCGGCCTGGATGGAGGACCTGACGTCTGGTCCAGTCCCGGGTCCTTCCGGACAGGTGCAGTCGGGCCGTGTTGCTTCGGCAATAGCCCCGACTCCGGCCTGGATGGAGGACCTGACGGCTGGTCCAGTCCCGGGTCCTTCTGGACAGGTGCGGTCGGGCCGTGTTGCTTCGGCAATAGCCCCGACTTCGGCCTGGCAGAGGAACCTGACGTCTGGTCCAGTCCCGGGTCCTTCCGGACAGGTGCGGTCGGACCGTGTTGCTTCGGCAATAGGCCCCGACTCCGGCCTGGATGGAGGACCTGACGGTTGGTCCCTCGGCAATAGCCCCGACTCCAGCCTGGATGGAGGACCTGACGGTTGGTCCAGTCCCGGGTCCTTCCGGACAGGTGCGGTCGGGCTGTGTTGCTTCGGCAATAGCCCCGACTCCGGCCTGGATGGAGGACCTGACGGCTGGTCCAGTCCCGGGTCCTTCCGGACAGGTGCGGTCGGGCTGTGTTGCTTCGGCAATAGCCCCGACTCCGTCCTGGATGGAGGACCTGATGTCTGGTCCAGTCCCGGGTTCTTTCGGACAGGTGCGGTCGGGCCGTGTTGCTTCGGCAACAGCCCCGACTCCGGCCTGGATGGAGGACCTGACGGCTGGTCCAGTCCCGGGTCCTTCCGGACAGGTGCAGTCGGGCCGTGTTGCTTCGGCAATAGCCCTGACTCCGGCCTGGATGGAGGACCTGACGTCTGGTCCAGTCCCGGGTCCTTCTGGACAGGTGAGGTCGGGCCGTGTTGCTTCGGCAATAGCCCCAACCCTGGCCTGGATGGAGGATCTGACGACTGTCCTGAAGGAGCTGACGAAGAGGAAGAAGAGGAGGAAGGTGTCGTCTTCGTCTTCGTCGTTTGCTTTGTCGTCTCCTGCCGTCTCTTCACCTTCGACTTCCAAGGCTCGCAAGCCGAAGAAGAAGAAGGCAGCCTCCCCCCCCTCCCCCTAAGAAGTCTCCTTCGGGATCTTCTAAGGGCCCGTCTCGCCTCGGCGAGATGGGGGGTCCTTCTGCTGGTCCTCCTGCTCCTTTGGGAGCGGGGACCGCCTCCCCGTCCGCAAGGAAGGGGAAAGCGGGGACCAGAGGAGCACCGGTTTCGACCGGTCCCTCCTCGCCTGGCGTTAGCGGTTCTGCTGCTAAGCCAGGATCTGGCTCGGCCTCTCGTTCGCGAGAGATCCCGAGTGTACGCTCTCCCCCGGGAGACCGTACAGCCAAAGCTTTGGTGCCAGAGTTCGCTCGGCATCAGGACAGCGGCACGGGGCAGAAGGCTGGTGAGAGCCGCTTAGGTAGCTCCCGCCAGGCCAGCGGCCGCTCTCGTAGCGACCTGCCGGTACCTAGGGTGGACGTGACGGTCGCCGACCGGCCACGGGCTGAGGCAGGGAAGAGATCCCCCCGGCCGCTAGCACCAGCCTCGGCAGGTGCCAGCAGCTCGACGCGCCACGAGCCCACGCACCGGCCCAGCCGCGACAGCGAGCGATGCCGCTCTCCTGACCGACGCTCCCACAAGGACTGGTCAACCGGTCGGGTAGGGAGAGCGGCAGTAGCTCGTCTGACGTGCAGGACTGGCGTCGCTGTGCTCAGTCCAGCCGCTCGCCCCAGGCGAGCAGTGCGACCAGGCCTGCAGCTTGGTCCCCACCGCGGGTTGGGGATCCCCTGCTGCCCTCCAAGCCTACCGGTCCGGCCGGTGGGCATGGAGGGAGTGTCAGGTCTTCCTCTCCAGTGCCTTCAACCTCATCGGGCTATACCGGGAGGGGCGAGACACCTAGGAGCGATCACGAGGAGCGCGCTTCTCGTGATCCCGTCACGTTGTCGTACACACCTGGCTCGGTCCTAGGATCGACCACGACATACTCTCAGGTGGCAGGAGGAGACTGAGAGGGGTCTGTTGCTGTTCCCCCTTCTGAAGGGGGAGGGTCCCGGGAGTCGGCCTTGTTGGAGGGACTGGATGGTCCTACTCCTCGAGACGCCCTTACACCCGAGATCCAGAGGAACTTTGCCGAGGTTATTGCGCTGATTCGTCAGCACAACGACCTCGGGGAGGGATCACCACTACCACCTTCCGAGCCCATGTCCCGGCTCGAGTCGTTCTGGGGCCCGAAGAGGGAACCCAGACCGACGGTGGGTCTGTCTCAATCCCAGCTCGCCGATTCAGTGGTCGACCAGGTAGAGTCTCTCGTTTCCGGACGGGAGAACTCACTCAAGTCGGGCCGATCGGCGAAGCTGCTTCCTCCCCCTCTGCAGCGACAGCAGCGTTTTTACGTGCCTTCTGAGGACCTGATGCCGCCTAAACAGGTTAACCCGGGGTTAGTTAGGCTAACACCGGGTGTGTCTCTGCAGCAGCTCCGGTCTGAGAACCTATGGTTCTCACAGCAAGAGGCACAAGACCTGGAATCTACCGCGATGGCAGCATTCCAGGCAGTCTCCTGGCTCGACCTGTGGTCCCTCACAGTGTAGAAAGTCGCGGGCAACTTCGGGGGCTCTGCCCTTGAGGAGGACCCGTCTTTCAGGGGGCTCTGCCAGTCTGGAGGTAGGGCCATCTCCTACCTAGCCCACCAGACGGCTAACCTGTGGGCCAACCTGGTTCTTCGGCGTCGGGACGCAGTCCTGACAGGAGTATCCAGGGGGGCTGGGCGTGAGGCGGCACTCGGGCTGCGAAATGGACCGGTTCGGAGTTCCTCCTCTCTCTTCCCAGACGAGATGGTGGACGCTGCGGTAGAGAGACGGCGCACTGATGACAGTGACCGTCTTCTCCACCAGGCGGTTTCGAAGGCGACTGGGCAGCCTCGAACTACGGTCAAACCCAAGAGTTTGGCTAGCGCTTCCTCGGGGGCTAAGACGTCTGCCACATCTAAGCCCCGGGGAAAGTCTCTGTCTTCTTCTTCTGCGAAGGGGGGCTCTAACCAGCCCTCCTCCTCGCGAGGAACGGCTGGGAAGAAGTCGAAGAAAGGAGGGAAATGCTAGGGACGGCGTTCCCCCTCATCTGCTGCCGAAAGTGGGGGGGTGCCTGGCAAGCCATTGGGCAACTTGGCAGCGCTATGGCGCCGAGACCTGGGCAGTAGACGTCCTACGGGAGGGATATCTACTTCCCTTCGAATCTCGGCCCCCCTCACTTCTCACCCGGTCCAACCCCTGACGTATGTCAAAGGTTCTGCGAAGGACATCGTGCTGAGACAGGAGATCAAGCCCATGCTGAGCAAAGGAGCTGTGGAAATCGTCAGGGACCAATCACCGGGCTTCTACAGCCGCCTTTTCCTAGTGGAGAAGTCTTCGGGGGGCTGGCACCCGGTGATAGATCTCTCTCCCTGAACCGTTTCGTTCGCCAGACTTGGTTCAAGATGGAAACGGCACGTTCCGTGCTCGATTCCATCAGGGGGAACGATTTCATGCTTTCGGTGGACTTGAAGGATGCGTATTTTCAGATACCCATCCATCAGTCCTCCAGGAAGTACCTCCGCTTCATCCTTGACGGGACGGTGTACCAGTTCAGGAAACTTTGTTTCGGTCTGTCAACCGCCCCACAGGTGTTCATGCGAGTGTTCACTCTGGTGTCTGTTTGGGCCCACTCGCATGGGATACGTCTTCTGAGGTATCTCGACGATTGGCTGGTCCTGGCGAGCTCCCGCTCGCAGTTGCTACAGGACAAGGATTGACTACTCAGGTTTTGCCACGATCTGGGGATCGTGATAAACTTCGAGAAGTCCGATCTCGAACCCAAGCAGAGGATGAAGTACCTGGGAATGCTGATCGATACGGTAGCAGAGCAAGTCTTCCCTGCAGACTTGCGGATCAGCAGGTTCAGGGAGGCAGCCATCCGGTTTCTGTCTCGACAGAAGCAACCGGCTCAGCAATGGCAAGTCGTGATTGGACACCTTTCGTCACTCGAGAAGTTAGTCCCTCACGGGCGTCTTCACCTGCGGTCTCTTCAGTGGAGACTAAAGGAGAGTTGGTCACAGGCTCAGGACCCACCGCACTTCCCCGTGGCTCTCACGGAGGAGGTGAGACGGGACCTCGCTTGGTGGCTGGACGACAGGAACCTCTTAAAGGGAGTGCCTCTCAGCACTCCCCCCCCGGAGATGTTGCTTTTTTCAGACACTTCCACCGAGGGTTGGGGCGCACACCTGGAGGAGTTGCTGGCTTCAGGTGTGTGGGACAATTGCGACAAGCACCTTCACATCAATGTCTTGGAACTCAAGGCGACGTTCCTCGCTCTCCAAGAACTCCAGGACCACTTGATGGGACACTCAGTGGTGTTGATGTGCGACAACACCACAGTAGTGGCATATGTCAACAAACAGGGGGGACTGATGTCTCTCCCGTTGCACCAGTTGACAATGCAGGTGCACGAGTGGGCCATCGCTCACTCAATAGAGCTGTCAGCACGCTACATTCCAGGCAAGAGGAATGTAGTAGCGGACAAGCTCAGCTGTCGGGATCAGGTGATAGGGACCGAATGGTCGCTACACCCAGACGTGGTGGAAAGGCTCTTCAACCTGTGGGGGTGTCCAGTGGTCGATCTGTTCGCCACCCGGCACAACAGAAAACTCCAGGTTTTCTTCTCAGCCGTGCCGGACCCATGGGTAGCTGCAGAGGACGCAC
Source organism: Macrobrachium nipponense (assembly GCF_015104395.2). NCBI lineage: Eukaryota > Metazoa > Arthropoda > Malacostraca > Decapoda > Palaemonidae > Macrobrachium > Macrobrachium nipponense. The sequence continues at coordinate 76,652,803 of NC_061091.1, read as the reverse complement.
TTCAGCAGTCCTGGAACAACCTCTTCGCCTACGCCTTTCCTTCATTCTGCCTGATTCGCAAGGTGATCAGTCGAGTGCTGGTCACCCCGAACCTCAGGATGATCCTGGTGTCTCCCAGATGGCCGCAGGCCGTCTGGTATCCGGATCTGCTGGCTCTTCTCGCAGAGGCACCAAGAGAGATTCCCCCCTGGCCCAACCTTCTCGCCCAACCGCACGTCGAACGGTACCACCAGGCAGTCCAGTCCCTTCAACTTCACGGCTGGCTGTTGAAAGAGAGGCTTTTCTCGCAGCTCAGCAACAGAGATGGCTGGACACGTCAGGCAGTCCTCTGCAGCTGTGTACCAGGGGAAGTGGGCCGTCTTCTGTGGTTGGTGTCGTAGACCGGGTCTCTCTCCTCTCAGAGCCACTATTCAGCAGATAGCGGATTTCCTAGTCTTTCTTCGCCGAGAGAAGCTCCTCTCAGTCCCCACAGTCAAAGGATACAGATCCGCACTGGCTCTGGTCCTGAAACTGAGGGGGCTGGACATCTCGGATTCGTTCGAGATCTCCTTGCTTATGAGGAGCTTCGAAAGGTCTTGCCCACCCAGGGAACTCGGGCCCTCTGCGTGGGACGTGACTCTCGTCCTTAGGAGTTTGACTCGAAGGCCTTTCGAGCCACTCCGAGAGTCGTCAGACAGGGATCTGACCCTCAAGACCCTCTTCTTGCTGGCCCTGGCATCGGCGAAGAGAGTAGGAGAACTACATGGTCTTTCTTATGATGTTAAGCATTCCAGAGGATGGGGATCTGTGATGCTCGATTTCGTCCCGAACTTTGTAGCTAAGACTCAGAATCCGTCGGTCCCTGACGATCGATTCGAGTCTTTCACAATCCTCTCCTTACTGGATTTCACCGACAACGATACGGATGAGATGCTGCTTTGTCCTGTGAGGGCGCTATGGCGCTATCTGAAGAGAACTCGACACCTCAGGCCTGAGTGTTGACGACTCTTCGTTACCAAGAAAGAAGTATCCAAGAACACGCTTTCTTTCTGACTGCGTGAGGTCATCAGGAGGGCGTACGAGACTGATGGTAGTGACGACACCCGTCCCCCTCGTCCGAGAGCTCATGAAGTCAGAGGCATTGCCCGTCAATGGCGTTCCGCAAGAACTTCTCCGTGGCGCAGGTCCTGAAGGCAGGGGTCTGGTCCAACCAGACCACCTTTACCTCCTTCTACCTTCGGGATATTGCCCACAAGTCCTTGGATACCTTTTCCTTGGGACCTGTGGTGGCTGCTCAACACGTTGTGTAAGCTTACCCAGCACCCTAGCTGGCAGAACAGCATCGATTCCTTGGTGCGATTGGATGAACGAATGAGGTGAATGAGAGTGTGACTGGCTTCTCTTTCCCCATCTTTCTCTCCCTCTACCTGTGGGCAGAGGGTCTCGGTCGTCTCCATGCTGGAAGAGGAAAAGATCCAGTCTATTCCTTTCATTAGGAATAGGTGTAAATATCCTCCACTTCCCCCTACAAGGGGGGGGGAAGTGGATGCCAACAAGAGACAAACCCATAACTTTATATTGGCTCTTGCAACAGCGACAAAAGTTTTTGTTTTGCTAGTACTAAGAGATATGCTTGCCTCTCTCTTAGTGCTTGGGTCCAGAGGTCTGACCATTGATCCTGCGGTACACACCCTGATCAATTGGGCAGAGGCTAGGATCCCTCCCTCTGCTCTTATGACCAGGGAGGATATCCAAGGTTGGACGAACACCAGTCTGTTCTTTAAGACTCAGGTCCTCCCACCAATCAGTGAGTCTTCCTAGTGTAAAGGACCGATGGTTTGTATATCGTGTCGGAACAAAGGCAATATGTCGAAAATTGCATTTTTCCTAACTATACAAACCTGAGGTCCTTTACACATAGTCCCACCTCATGCCACCCCTCACTCTGCGTTTCTGGCCTAAAAGCAAAGTGATTCCTCGCCTCCCAGTCGCGCTGCGCGCGCACTGGCGGACAAGCAGCTAACTACGTTACCCCTTGTTTGAAGCTTATGACCATTCCAGCTGCCGCTTAACCCTCTTACGCCGACTGGACGTATTTTACGTCGACATTTTTGTCTCGTGTGCCGACTGGACGTATTTTACGTCGACGTACAAAAGTTTTTTTTTTAAATTTGCGGAAAAATACTTATAGGCCTACCAGCCTAAAACTTTTGAATCACGCGCCTTGGGGGATGCTGGGAGTTCACGGATCAAGGTGTTGTTTTGTTTACAATCGTTACGCAGGCGCGCAAGCGCGAATTTCTTTCTTGCCGCACTAAAAAGTATCTGTGACACATCTCAGAAATTATTTCGTCACTTTGACATAATTTTTGTACCTTGTCAAATTAGCCGTACATGAAAGTATTGTATATGAAAATGTGCGCATTTTTATGTAGAATACAACAATAAAATACTCATGATTGTAGCTTTTATCAGTTTTGAGATATTTTCATATAAATAACGATAATTGCCAAAATTTCAACCTTCGGTCAAATTTGACTCTACCGAAATGGTCGAAAAACGCAATTGTAAGCTAAAACTCTTATATTTTAGTAATATTCAATCATTTACCTTAATTTTGCAACTAATTGGAAGTCTCTAGCACAATATTTCGATTTATGGTGAATTTATGAAAAAACTTTTTTCCTTACGTCCGCGCGGTAACTCTTCCGAAAAAAATCATACATGCGATTGTGGTAATGTTTGCACCATTTTAAAATTAGCCGTTATATAAAGTTTTATATATGGAAATGTGCGCAATTTCATGCACAATACAACTAAAAACAACCCATGGTTGTAGCTTTTATCAGTTTTGAGATATTTTCATATAAATAACGATAATTGCCAAAATTTCAACCTTCGGTCAACTTTGACTCTACTGAAATGGTCGAAAAACGCAATTGTAAGCTAAAACGCTTATATTTTAGTAATATTCAAGTATTTACCTTAATTTTGCAACAAATTGGAAGTCTCTAGCACAATATTTCGATTTATGGTGAATTTATGAAAAAAATAAAATTTTCTTTACGTCCGCGCGGTAACTTCCGAAAAAATCATACGTGCGATTGTGGTAATGTTTGCACCATTTTAAATTAGCCGTTACATAAAGTTTCATATATGAAAATGTGCGCAATTTCATGTAGAATACAACAAAAAATAATTGAAGGTTGTAGCTTTTCTCATTTTTGAAATACAGTTACCATCCGAGTTACGACCTAGATCCGTTCCGACCAACAGGTCGTATGTCAGAATGGTCGTTAGTCGAAAATACCAGCCAAAATGGCCGACACGTGGATTATAAGTACTCGGTTAAAGTGGAAGATTATACTGTACTCGAGGACATATGATATGAATGTGTTGCATTTTTAAGTAACTTTTTCTGTTTAATAATATTATTGTGTATATACAAGCTGTTTATTTATAATTTTTATGCCTTTTAGTTTCACTTTTATCATACTTTTTCTGTTGAATAATATTACTGTTGTACTATACGTACAAGCTGTTTATGTATTTATCATTTTTATGCCTTTTAGTTTCACTTTTATCATTTTATCATAGAGATATTTTTAATATTATACTGTAGGTGCAATGTATTTAGCTTTTTTTTTTCAGTTGCTTAGTTGATATACTACGTACATACATCTTAATATAATATGGTTTTAGAAATAAAATATTTATTACTGCAGTTGAATTTATTATACAAAAATACAAATGAAGATCAAAATACGAAAATAGAAAAGTTACAGTTCAAAAATAGAACATACAGTACTGTAGTACAAAATAGAAAATACATATGCATGTAAAAAAATAAGCAAAACAACACTCAAAATTAATGTTCACTGGTGCTTGGTTCGACGTCATCAACACTTTCTTCATACGCACGGTCGAAAGAAAGATCAGCTGTTAAGTCAGGCGAGGCAGGGGATGGGGAAGGGGTGGTTACTGCGCTGGCCGATGTAGGGGAGGGGGTGGCTTCGATGCTGGATGAGGCGGGCTTTTGTGTTCGTTTGACAAACATGCTAAGTGTCGTTTGGATCTTCTGCTTTTTCTTTTCATCGTAGATTTCTTTGTATGGCCTCATTACTTCTTGCATAGATCTCTCTATCCGGGCAAACCGTTCAACATTCGGATCCATTCCTTCCAATTTATGCAGCATTGTATTAAGCATTTGTATGGCTTCCGATAATCCCTTTACAGTAAACTTCGTTCGGGCTCCTCCTCTTCTACAACTTCCTTTTCTTCCTCTCTTCTTTCTTCTTCAGCTTTCCTTTCTTCTTCTATTGCTAACAGTTCTTCATTTGTTAATTCCTCAGGTTCTTCACTTATCATTCTTCAATTTCTTCTTCTTCACATCCTAACTCAAGTTGCTTTGCCAAGCTAACAATTTTTCCTCGGACGTTGCTTAATTCCTCTTCGTTATCGAAGCCAACAAAATCTCTGAGGAAGCGTTTGCAGCAGTGTTTCCAAATACCACTTTGGAAACACTGCATCTTTTTCCAAAACAAGGCAGTTTCGTCCACATTAAAAATCTGTTCAGGCAAATATCCTTCTTTCACAATTAGTTTATCAAATTCTTCAACGAATGCCTTAGCAGCAGGCGCATCACTGCTAGCAGCCTCGCCTTTCGTCAGAACATGGTGCACTTGGTACCGATCTCGGAATCGACGAAACCACCCATCACTCGCTATAAACTCCAACAAAGCATATTCTTCACCTCCTTTCTCTTTTAACATTTTAAATAAACTTGTTGCCTTGCTTTGCACTGCTCGCAACATCATTTGCACATTTCTTTGTCGATTATCTTCCAGCCACGTAAATAACAACTTTTCCATGTCTGCTATCGGTCCTTCACGCTGTTTGGTGATAATAGTTGACTTGATTGGGGCTGCTCCTTTCACTGCGTCCTTAATCCTTTCCTTTAGAATGGTGGAGACCGTGGAGTGGGAGAGATGGAGACTTCTGCTTATACAATTAACTTTCATCCCACCTTCATATTTCTTGATTACGTCCATCTTCATCTCCAACGTCAGTGCCTTCCTAGCTTTCTTGGCAGAATTGCATTCTGATGAGTCCGACTTTCTCTTAGGGGCCATGGCAAAGGTGTAATGAAAAAAATGTTCTTGCTACAATGTTACAGTACTGCTACAATGTCTAGACAGTGAGTGAGGTGGTTGGGATGAGTCTGTCTGGGATGCTGTGCTGCCGGCGCCGTCGTAACTGTCATACCGCGCCGCACACACTACACTACCGCGCTGCCAAACAGTAAACGCCGCCAAATATAAGAAAATAGACCCCTGTCGGACACTGTCGTAAGTACGGGTGGACGTAACTCGCGCAGGTCGTAACTCGGATGGTAACTGTATTTGCATATATATCACGATAAATAGAAAAAAAAACCACGTTCGGTCAATTTTGACTCTACCGAAATGGTCGAAAAACGCAATTGTAAGCTTAAACTCTTACAGTCTAGTAATATTCAGTCATTTATCTTCATCTTGAAACAAATTCGAAGTCTCTAGCACAATATTTAGATTTATGGTGAATTTAAAAAAAAATCTTTCCTTCCCTCCGCGCGCGGATTCTCCGCCACAAATCTCCTAAATGCGTACGTCCCATTCTCGGAATATTTGCTCCGTTTCATATTAGGCATTTCATAGAGTTTTATATGTGAAAATGTGCGCAATTTCATGTAAAATAAAACGAAAAATTTTTGAAGGTTGTAGCTTTTCTTATTTCCGAAATAATTGCATATAAAAAATATATATATAAAAAAATTCGACATTCGGTCAACTTTAACTCTTCAGATATGGTCGAAAACTGCAATTGTAAGCTAATACTCTTACAGTATAGTAATATTCAATAATTTGTCTTCATTTTGAAAGAAATTGGAAGTCTCTAGGACAATATTTAGATTTATGGTGAATTTTTGAAAAAAATATTTGTTTACGTCCGCGCGTTACGAATTCATGCATTATTTTGTGATAATATTTTCTCTGTGTTGCTTTTATTGTTTTACAATGTGTTATATACCAAAATGATCGCAATTTAGTGTACATTACAACGAAAAAAAAGTAACTTGTTATCTTTATATATGAAATTTTGTTTTTGCGCTATCATATATCGCATTATTTATATATGATAATGATAATTTTTTTTCACTTCTGATGGTTGCATACTAAACTTCAGGCAACGACAAAAAAAGAGCCAAAAATGAACTCTTAATCTTCAAAACTAAGCGCGCTGTGATTTTTTGAAAAAAATATTTTTTCCGCTTCCGCACTCACTCCGAAACCCCTCCGGCATACGGGAGACAATTTTTTATTTACCGCTCCGGCGTAAGAGGGTTAAGCAATCTTCCTAGTGTAAAGGACCTCAGGTTTGTATAGTTAGGAAAAATGCAATTTTCGACAAATTGCCATTTTTCCAATCTTATGGCACTTTTCAAAATATAATTTTGGACAAATTGTCATTTTTTTTGACAAATTGCCATTTTTCCAATCTTATGGCACTTTTCAAATATATGAAAAACAAATCGGTTCTGGGTTACGGGAGATGTTCTGAAGTTACGTTGTTTCAGTCTTAATGCCGTAGGCAACAAAAGACTGGAACTAGTTTCTTAGCATGTACGTAGTTAACTGGACAGTAATCTACTCTAGGTTGCTCACCCAGTATAGCAATACTACAGAAAGGCCTCACTTGCATGTTTGTGTCTTCATCACTATTTTTCATTTTTATAGATTCTTTAATATGGTGTTCCGACTTGTGTCGTTTTCTGACTTTCACACCTCAGGCATGGAACTCTGATGTAAGTTGGGGGACTGCCTGTATACATGAACCTTTGGAAGTTAGGCTTGAAGCAAAGTAAAGCAATAGGGCTCACAGCAGTTGAGAATGTCTCTTAGAGTTTTCTGTCAATTAGCCTGGGTATAAATTCTGTTCATCTAAAGTAAGAAAGTCCACACCAGCACTTCAACCTGAATTCCATTTGTGAAGGTGGATCAAAGTCAGACTGATGATATTATAACAAAGAAAAAATTATTTAGCTGTTCTCAGCCGAGTTATTAATAGTACTGATAAAACACTTAAAATCCATTTTTAAATCTGGGAAAAACAGAGAATGCTTTATCATTGACACAGATTAAAGTAATGTTCTTCTACAAAATAAGTAATGCCTACTCACCACAAGGTACAAGAAGTATATGGCTGTTTGGCCCTCCAGCTTGCAAGAAAGTAAATGAAAATATAATTTTTTGGATACTAGGTTTTGTGCCAGCCAAATAGGCTTTATCATCACTTACTCCTTCCAAAATAATTACTATATCCCATCTGTCTTTAAAGAACCCATCCATTGTTTACCAGTAACCAGAAAGGTGAACCGAAATCTATGAAGTCATCAGTGAGATACTGGATTTGTACTAATGCTGAATGAAAAGTAAGTACAGTATAAACTTCACTCAAATGCTTGTTGACCTCTCATATTTTTCACACAGCATCTTAATGGAGAGTGATGAGGGAAGAAGGGTACTGAAGTATATGATATTTGTATGGAAGTTTTACATTGCAGCACATATTTTTTACCGTAAGTGCTCTAACATGAGGGAGGGGCAAATGCATAAAATGACAGGTCCATGAATAAAATGCTGGGGTAATTTACCATAGTAGGAAGAATATTAAACTTGCATAGAAATAGGATTTTAACAGTTTTGTAATTAATCTGAGATTGACAAAAGTTTTCAGTTGAAAATAAACGGTTTGTTTATTTACTTATAGAATTGCTTAACAGAAAAGGTCTGGTTATCCCAGTGCTTGGCTTTCAAACTTAAATTCCATTACCCAGTCTAGTCAAATCTCATCTAATACATTTTTCAATAAAGTACTGTCTAGTTCCAGTAACTTCATGGCTCTGAGTGTTGAAGTGTCCCATATTCTATGGGCCACAGAGAACTGTAAAAAAATCGATTTCAACTGGGGTATTCAAGTTTGTGGGAAAAATTAATTTTTGCTAGATATAGTTTGCATTTGCACATTCATTTTTTTAAATTGATTATGTAATGTGTTTATGCCTCATTCACATGCAATTTTTGGGTTCCAAGAAGTTGGAGTACTTAAAGATATGCATAATTTTGTGTAGTTGAGAATTTTTCGAAAATTCTGTAATGTATTTTCAATGTTGACAACCCTGCTCAGTGTGACACCAATGTGTAATGTCAATTAGTTAATCAATCAAACAATGTGAGTGTGTACATAGTAAGTACTTAATATATTTTGTTGTTTCAGCACTGTGTGAGCATGAAAGCCCAATATCTTCCATCTGATCAAAATTAATCAACCGGTCACCAGTGACAGGTGGCATATTAGTGGGGTTGACAAAGCTGAGATGAAGTCATCAAGCGCAGAATACATACAGTTGTGAAGTCATCAAGCGCAGAATACATACAGTTGTTGGAAGATTGACTTACGATCTTAATTCAGATCATCCCAAAGATAGCATAAGGTTGCTAGAGTTCTTCGGTAAAGATATGGAAGTTTCTGACTTTTTCAGTGGATTTTATTATCACTGATCATCAGTTTTGATTGCTAAATCATTTTAGAGTTGTGATATGTTGACAACAATTGAATAATAGTGAGAATAGTTAGGCAAATTAATTACTAATTTAGTTATAATCAGTTATAATCCTTACTGAATGTTGGACTTATAACACAACCATGGTAAAGATAGAAAATGCTCTCAATATTTATTTGTCATTTAAAATTGTTGTTTATTGCAGATAAGGTATTGCTGGTTTTAGTGTGATTGGCTTATGATGAAGTAATTGATATTGGCATATGGACTAGTTTTTATGAAAATATATGAAAAGACATTGTGTAATTGAAAACAGACTAATAATTATTTTTTTTCTCATGAAACATTTGGATGCAGCTTTCTTGTGCAAAAGACATAAAAGTAAATGATAATAGAAAATTATACAGATTTACGAGAGATCCTTCCTTATGTTAAGAACTTTTGATATGTGAAGCACATGGGCAATTGGTCTCTTCAGAAATATCTATGGTAGAAAGGTGAAACATTTTGTGGCAGAAAAACTAAGAAGGATTCAGTACTCTGTGAAAATGGAAACTGAAGACCCATCATCCTCTTTAATAAACCCAGAAAATGAAAATGTGGATATTCCAGTTGCAGAAAATGATGGTGTAGCATTGTTTTTAGAACCTGAAGCTGTGGACTTTGAAGAAACTGAGACGATGGAAGCGAAAGACCCACTATCATTGTCATCAATTCATGATAAAAATGAAAATTTTGAGAGTCATCTGACTGTAGGTGCAGATGATGATGAGGGCTCTTTGTACTCAGGCCCATCAATTGAGGTTGAGGTCAAGGCAGAGCCACAAGTTTTCGAGTTTGATGAAACTACAGATGGTGAGAAGGACTCTCTAAGTTGTGACGAAGAATGTAGTCAGAAAATGACTGGGAAAGGATGTGTAAAGGAGCTCAGAGGTCACGGGAAGACTCGTAAAGAAAAGAAGCTGCACACTTGTAATGAATGTGGGAGAACGTTTTTACAGTCGAAGAAACTAAAACTACACATGAGAACTCATACAGGAGAAAAGCCTTACACTTGCACTGAATGTCAAAGTCGTCTTTCTACTCCAGAGAGTCTGAAAGTGCACATGAGAATTCACACGGGAGAGAAGCCATTTGTTTGTGCTGAATGTGGAAGCCAATTTAGACAACTAAGTGCATTTAAAAGGCACATGAAAATTCATACTGGAGAGAAGCCATTTGCTTGCACTGAATGCAAAAGTAGATTTTCAGAGGCAGACCGACTTAAAAGACATATAAGAGCTCACACGGGAGAGAAGCCGTTTGCTTGCACTGAATGTCCAGTTAGTTTTTCTCAGTCAACTGATCTCAAAAGACACATGAAATTACATACTGGCGAGAAACCATTCTCTTGTAATGAATGTCAAAGTAGTTTTTATTCTTCGAGTCATCTCAAAAGACACATGAGAATCCATACTGGAGAGAAGCCATACACTTGTCCCGAATGTCACATGAGCTTTTCGCAGTCACATTGTCTAAAAGCTCACCTGAAGGTGCATACATGAGCGATGATATTATGTTGCAATGAGTATAGAAATATTTTTTCACTTTAATAAGGCTGTAGGTGGTAGATGTTCATACTTTTTCAATAACTGCTGACTATTTGTAATGGCCCCAAACAGGTTATTATACTATGTTACAGTGCATGTTAGTAGGAAAGTTCTAAAGTTACCCAAGACAGTGGAAAGCAGTTCAACACCAGACTTTTGTAGAATATTTTGCAGAAAAATAGGAGTAAGAATGATTTGACAAGTGGTTATTTTCTAAAGAATTCAAGTCAGATGTTCATTTTGACATTATTTATAACCATTTAAATGATAAAAGTGTACATATTTTGGAAGATGATTAATTTACTGTACAGTATATAAAGAACTGCACTATCACACAATATTTTCTTTTTTGGGAAGAATGAAAATGCTTAAAGTACTGTAGGCAGCAGACTACCTAGGCTAGGCTGCAAATTCAGTCTCGGTAATCCTTCTTAGTGATGAGAGTAAATCTTAGCAAGATCGGCCCCCATTCTACATTTCTCTCAAAATGTGTTTTACAGTTAGTTGATGCCATTTGCATTGTACTATTGCAAGAAGTCAGGTTGTCAACTGAAGAGTATTTAAGTTAAGAAAAACAAAAGTCTGAAATTAAAACCAGAGCTCACAGAATGTTCTTTAGTGAGTTAATGAAAATTCTAGTTTTTCAATGTAAAAATAAAATGTTTTCACATACACAGCCATTACTTATGTGATCCTTTAGCTATGGTAGTAGTCATTTCCAGATGCATCAAAGGATAGAATGCCTCTCTTTTCACACATATGAGTATTCATCCTGGTCCCTGAGTGCCTGTAGTTGGGGATTCTCATCAGTTTTTACATAGCCTGAACCAGCTGCAGCTTGCAGTGGCCATTTTTTTTTAACAAAGTACAATGGATTTGTATATGTAAGTATTAGTACAGTAATTTTATTTCCATTCCACATACACGCATTATTTTATATGAGCCTGAGTAGCAACTGGGTGGAAGACCTCATTAATAGAAAATTACTAAGGGATCTGAAACCAGGAGGGTTATTGGACTGAAGGACAATATTGGATAAAAGGCAAGCCATATTGAGCCCAACAATTCGTAATGGGTTGCGCCATGTTAGAACAGTGATCGTTTGTAAGTAAAATTTCATGCTAGAAGCATGAGGAGCTTGTGCAGCACAAGATGACCATGATTGTGGAGAACAAGGTCTATCAGGAGTGAGGAGTGAGAGCTATAAAGTACTCTGTTTGGTGTGTGTGCTCTCGCAGGTAAGCGTACCAAAGACTAAGAATATATGTGAGCAAGAAAGGAAATATAATTGCGGTTGCAAGGCACTAACAACCAGTAACAAAAGCTAAAAGATTAAAGAAGAAAATGATATTATATATATATATATATATATATATATATATATATATATATATATATGGTATATATTATATATTATAATAATATATATATATTAGATATAAATATATAATATATATAATATAAATATATAAAAATATTTTATATATATAATAAAATATATATATTATATATAGTATATATAATTTATAAAATTATTAAAAATATATATTATATATTAGTAAAAACATAGTTTACAGAGCTTAATATATAAAATTAAGTAGTGGTGGGTGGAGTTACAGTTTCTTGATTCAGGCAGCATGTTCTCCAAACAGAAATACAATATTACTATTCATATAACTTAAAACACTGGATTTGCCAACAGATATACAACCATTGTCTGTATTCAAGCTAGTGACTTCAAGCTCAAAAATTACAGAAATGATTAGCAAATGAGAACAGTTAATTACATTTTGTTAAGAATAGATGATTTCAAATTTTTATCATGAAGAATATAACCAAATTTTCTGGGGGATGAGACTCAACTGTTCAAACAACCTAAATGCAGTTTCCACTACTGAGGCTGTTAAGGGAGCTGGATACATGACTCAGGTAGTTGGAAAGGGAGACTTTCTAAATGGCAAGTCTAGAAATGACTGCTAGTCTGCTACCATGGATAAATGTTCACTAAATTAATCATTGTATGTGAAAACAAATCCTTCTTTAGAGCAAAGTTCATTTGATACAAGTAATTTTAATGAGGAATAAATCAGCTAACTATAATACTATATAAATGAGACCATTCAAGAGACCACATATCTCTCTGCCAGTGCTAAATGAGTCTAGCTCCAAAAGTACCATGCCTCCCACATACACCATTCACTATCACCTGCCCAACCTATGCCTGGTCACTCACCCTCACTCACTCACTCAATAGCACCTTAATTTCACCACCAAGTGTGTATTAGAGTATATTTTCTAAGCTCCTGAGTCTGAAGGAACAGACCAAAATCTTGGAAGCTTGTGGTTAAAATTGGTCATGATAAATACACCAATGGGGGTACCCCCAATGCCACAAAGATCTGCCAACGTCTGAGGAAGAAACTTGAGGTTACTTGCTCTCAACAACAATGTGGGGTTGGAGGTGGCAAATGGAGCTGAAGAGGAGGTAACACTGAGTTTTACAGCAGCCTCTTTAGTTTCCAAAGTCTCTGGAGCTTAAGAGACCTGTCATTGACCTTAATTGTTTATAGTGTTTTCTGCAATTAAGGCCTTTCCAAAGGGAGGTGGTAGCATCAGTGTATTTTTCCATTCAAAAAGGTTACTTTTTAGCATCTGAGGTCTTGAAAGACATGTACTTTCAGGTGCCATTTCACAGATCTTGAGGGTATTCCTTTGGTTTGTTTGGCTTGGGAGATTCTTTAATTTTAGTTTTTGTTTTTGTTTTATAGGCTGGCTATGACCCCACAGCTTTACACTTGTTTGATAACCCCATCACTATTTGAGCTTACAATAAAGGCATCAGGTTGTTCAGGTACCTCAACAACTGACTGATTGTGGTGTCTTCCCCCTGCATAGATCTTTGGAGATGCCACAGTTACCTCATTAGCCTTTGCTAAGTTGGACTTGACACCCCTAAATGAAGCAGTTTATCTGAGAATGGAATTTAATACAACTATTTTCAGGGGGATCTCACAAAATTACATAGAGAGATGAAACTCCATGTCATAAAGGTCTCATCTCCACATGCAAAGTTGTGGCAAAATTTTCTGGGCCATTCTACTCTGTGGAGAAGCTAGTTCTGTCCAGCTACTTTGGCTAAAACCTGTGCGATTGGAACTGAACTGACAATGGTCTGCTGAAGGTCACCCTACCAAATTTTGTGTCCATCCTAGCTTGAGTGAGCAGGTTTCATGCGTTCACTAGCTAGGTCTCTCTCACAAACAACAGGCATGGTTTAGTGCAGCCCTACAATTTCCACTTTACAGCCTGTATTTGCCTGTCTGGTAGGTACTATGTAGAAACGGGAACAGGCTTATTTGGACCATGTACTGGCTCATTCGGACCTTTATCCAGGCTTATTCGGACCTTCATATGATTGGCCGATTTTTCTATGCAGTTTTACCTCCTGAACAAGAATTTTAAGTAATAGTTATTCGGACGACTGTAATTAACCCCCATGGGCTCGTACTAAACACGGCGAAATACATTTGACGCCCCAGTTCCTGGTGCCTTTCGTATTCGCGGGGATGAATGATATAGAATGCTTATATAGAAATACCCATTGCTATAATATAAAATTATTAGTATGGATCCGAATCAGCCTAACAAATGGTCCAAATCAGCCAAGATTAAGGTCCAAATAAGCCTGCATCAGTAGAAACATATCAACCACTGGTAGATCTAATCTAGGGTACTTATCCGTGGAGGCCTAGACTGTGGCAGTTGCTGTTTTTCTATGCAGTTTTACCTACTGAACAAGAATTTTAAGTAATATTTATTCGGAGGCCTGTAATTAAACCCCCAGGGGCCAGTACTAAACACGGCGAAATACATTGGACGCCACAATCCCTAGTGGATGTCGTATCCGCGGTTATGTTTCTTGCAGTCCGTGCGGACTGCTTCTGTAGAAATACCCAAGCACTTACTCTACTTCTATGATTTTGGAATTTTCCAATTTTTGTTTTTCTTTTACCCTTCCTTGGTGAGTGAATCCATGTGTGACATACATGCAGGTACAGGGGCAGATTGCTGTACAGTACATATAAATATATCACTGACATAAATGCTCAGCATAGAGCACCAATCTTTTCTCTTTTGATAAAAAACATTTATTTCGAACTCTTTCAATTTACCATGCGGGCTATGTTCTAATTCTACAACTGGGGAAATAAAGCCATATTGTAATCTAGTCCAAAAACTATTCTCATGCTACTGGCTCCAATGACTATTCACACAAGAATTGTGATCTCATGGTCTCCTTAACAATTTTTTGTCCTGCAATATGCATGAAGGTTTAAAAGATACTTCTACAGAAAGATACTTTTACAGAAGTATAAGGTACATACTGTGCATTTGTTAACTGAGTAGGGTAACCTGTATATGAATTATTTAGATTTATAATAAAAGTCATACAGTATTTTTCTGCAGACAAGAAAGTTTTATGTTTCAGTTTTACTTATTTTATTCTAAACTGTAGTGATCCGAAAACTATTTGTTAATGTTGCTTTTTCTATGAAATTTTGTTTCTAGAAATGATATAGAGAATTTTTTTCACTGAATGTCTTCAGTCTGACTTTCAGGGTTCTACATTCCTATTTGTGTGTTTTAGCTGTAAAACTCAATTTTATTGACTAATATTTTTTTGTGAATAATTTTTCTTAACTAAACAAATAAAAAATCTTTTATTAAATAATTTTTAAATTTCCTGCTTAAAAATTCTGTTCTGGTAGTATTCAACTAAACTGGAGGACGGAGATAAATGGGCAAATATCACTTATTTGCATCACTAAACCAATATGAAATTAGTGCCAGTTTTAAGCAGGGGTGGATTATGTTTAGGTGTGGGGGGGGGGGGGGGGGTGGGGGGGGGGGTTGAGGAAGAGCAGCAGCGAGCAGGCCATGGCCTATAGCTGTGCCCTTGTGAGGGACCCGCACCTCAGCAAAAAAAAAAGATAATTTAAAATATATATTAATTAACTAAATCATAATAGTATAATAAAACTATAATTATAATAATAATAATCTAGAGGTGCTCAATTAGAAAATAAATCCTAGAAACCTACCATCCCAGAGCTGTAAGGGCCTTCTTTGCTTGCCCATAAACGAGAGGGCCACCTAAGGTCATCGGCCGAGGGCCCGGCACACCTTAATTCCGCACTTAGTTTTAAGGGTTTAGATGAATAGTAGTACTACTTTAAAATATTTTCTTTTTTACCAATAAAATGATTGGTATACAATGATATTCATATACAACCTTGTTTTACTAATGTTTGTATATAACAATATGATAACAGATATTGATACAACATATACACGTTAAGACCAAGTCAATGGCCCTTATGGGCTTATTCCATATGAATAAGGTTCATTTTCTGAATAATTAATAATAATAATACAGTACTTCCATGGGTAAAGACAATGGCCAGGTGGTTGGCAAATGCAAGTCACTAGTTCTTTCAAATGTCTTTCTTTCCTTTACTGTATCTCTGTTCATATTCTCTTTCTCCCATCTGACTTTCCACCCTCTCCTAACAATTGATTCATTGTGTACCCGCGAGGTTTTCTTCTTGTTATACCTTTCAAACCTTGTACTGTCAATTTCTGTTTCTGCGCTATATGACCTCATAGGTCCCAGTGCTTGGCCTAAATTCTATATTCAGTTCAAGATAAAGACTTGTAATGATGTGGGATTAAAAAAAGCTTAACGTGAGGGGGGAAGGGAGGAATTTCCATGCTAAGATAACGATCAGTGAGAGGAAAAAATAATAATTTTTTTAGACTAATTTTGAGCGTTTGAAGATGGCAGGGTTGCCTAATGCCTATACTCTGTTTTTTTCCCTCTGTCCATCCGCCTGTGGTGTTTTTGTATGGTAACACTGCGTCCCGGGCTTTAAATAGTTACGCTGTGTAAGTTTTAGGTAAACAAAAGGATATCTGGGTGTACATTTGCAACTGAAAAGTTTTAATAATTTAATGTATGCGAAGTACACCGTTAATATTCGAAATAGGATATTATTATTGTTGTTGAATGTAAGCTGAATGTAACTATCTAAAGCCCGGGACGCAGTGTTACCATACAAAAACACCACAGGCTGATGGACAGATGAAAAAAAAAAAAAAAAAAAACTGAGTATAGAATGTAACATGCAGGTGGTGTATGTATGCGCGTAACTGTGAGCAAGCATGTTCCCTATGTAGTACTAGCATTTCCAAACAGCAACTAGCGACGTTGGTGACTGACCTTCTCTGGTCTCTGTTTTCCTGGAGGTGTCAAAACAAAGCCATAATTATTTTGGTTGATGCTGTATAATCTGGTTCCGGGTGCCTATCTCTGCTATATTACCGGAACCCAGCTATGTTAAACATAGCCAGCTATAGGATGTATATCAGAGGTTTACCGTGCATAGGCGTAAATGTCTAAGCTTGATTTTCATATTATTATTATTATTATGAAAGTTTTATAGCTACATCAAGTAGTTTGGCTGTTTTTTTTTCATACAAAGATAAATGGAGTTTTACTATATTAACTGTAAGAAGTAAATCAATTAATTCCAATATTTTTTCTTTTTTACAATAAGCAAGTATTAATTTTGATTCTCTTAATTATATTTTGTTTACATACCAAGTGATTTTATTTCATTGCCAAACCATTATATATAATATCTTTTGGATTTACAAGTATCCATGGTCAGAGGTTCATAATTTTTATTGAAAAAATATCTGAGCAAGTTTAAGTTACATAAAAACGTGATTCAAATATTGATAGGCTTAAATATTTAAAAACAATCTTAATATCTTTCCTTATGACTAAAAAAAAAAAAAATGGGTTGAGTATTATAATTTGTGCAGGCCCAGTGACCTTCATATTCAGTTGTGCCCCAGGTGGCGCCCCCCCCCCCCCCCCCTTTAACAGACTATGTTACCGTGTCTAGCATTTGTTTATAAATCTGTTTCCGAATACGTAAAACATTGCCAAGTATATTATCTATGCCCGAGTTTGTGGGTGTCAAAATTGTGCTTATTTATCTGGAGTGTTATTAGTAAAATAATAAGTTTTAAATTTGCATTTGTATGGTTGCTTTCAATAATAATTCTACTTACGAACTACTTTGTTGCACTTTGGAGGAAATACATAAAATGAGATACATTAACAAATTTCATTTCACGAGAAGAATAATTGGGAGATGAAACGTGTTCACCTTAGACTACTTATGAAAAATTAGTAATCTTCGTAACGTCATAAATATATTCGGATTTACCTTTGAAATACATTTTCCTTTTTTGTAATTATGCGAATTATTTGTCATAAAAGATCATATCATACTCAACACCATCTAAGAATCATTTGTGCTACAAAATATAATCTCGCGAAAATCTTCGTAACACTAGTAGGTAGGTACACCGTTAGCGCTCATATGAACTTTGAAGAAAATAGAAGAAGAAGAAAAAAAAACATTCTTCTGTGAATTACGAGGAATTTTTACAGTTACGTGGGCGGTGTCACGCATAAACCAACGTCAGTTAACCTCAATAATATTCTTCATTTCTTCCAGACAGTTACTTTTAGAGCAGGTTTCTCAAAAATTCGTTTTAAAAACCTACATCTTTGACGGATTATCATCGGCTCTTCCTCCTTTCTGAACACGCCTGTCCTCATGAAGAATTCTTGGAGAGAGAGAGAGAGAGAGAGAGAGAGAGAGAGAGGACATAGTCGAATTTCTTTCAAACAAGCTACTACGTAGCCCTCTACAAATTAGTTTTAAAATCCTACACCTTTGAATGGTTATAAGCTTTCTTTCAGAGAGAGAGAGAGAGAGAGAGAGAGAGAGAGAGAGAGAGAGAGAGAGAGCATATACTCATGTTTTTCAGACAAACTACTTTAACAGCAACCCTCTAAAATTCGTTAAAAACATACATGGAGAGAGAGAGAGAGAGAGAGAGAGAGAGAGAGAGAGAGAGAGAGAGAGAGAGAGAGAGACCATATCCCATTTTCACAAAAGTCCCGTCGTCTCCCACGAACCACTCGGGAAAACTTTCCAAAACAAAATAGCATCGATCGCATTCCTTTTACCACCGCGAAACACAACCACTCGACAGAGAGATATGGGTCCGACAAAACCACACCCCAACGAACGCCGAGTTTCTGTTTTATTTTATTTTTTTTTTATTCTTTAGAACGTTGCTAACTCCACATCCTCTTTCTCAGAGACATCAGCTAACTTCTCTATTCCTCGGCTTTGCGACGCCAATCTTTACACATCTCAGTCAACTATCACCACTTAATGCATTTATAAGATGGAGCAATAATGTAACGTCTTCACACTACTTATGAATATTACGATATTCTAACAATCACAAAACATATCTTTCGACAATGAAAATCAATACAAATATATCCCAAAAGATGCAATTGAAGAATTCCATTAATAATAAAGGTTGTTAAACCACGTAACCGAAACAAAATACAAAATATCATCAGTTATAATAATAATAATAATAATAATAATAATAATAATAATAATAATAATAATAAAATAATAATAATAATAATAATAATAATAATAATAACAGAAAGCCTGAAATATATGGGACAGAGGAAAGCACCATCAGCTTCCTCAAAAATACAATGCGCAACTGGAATACAATACTTACAAGCTCTGGGATAAGACTAGCAGAGGTTAATATCAGGAGAACGATCATCCAGGGTGACTCACTGTTCCCACTACTCTTCGTAGTAGCCATGACTCCCGTGACAATAGTACTGCAGAGGACGGATGCTGGGTACCAACTTAAGAAAGGAGGCAACAGAATTAACCATCTGATGTTCATGGACTACATCAAGCTGTATGGTAAGAGCATCAAGGAAATAGATACCTTAATCCAGACTGTAGGGATTGTATCTGGGGACATGAGGATGGAGTTTGGAATAGAAAAATCAGCCCTGGTCAACATACAAAAAGGCAAAGAGACTTCTACAGGCTGCTCTATGAGCAAGAGCCCGTCCTGGCAAATGGCCAGCTTAATCAAAAACAACAACAGGCAAATAGACAAGGACTGAAGGGATAAAGCTACCACATGGGAATAACATCAAACACAGATGAGACAGGATACAAATACCTGGGAGAGGATATAAAACACCAAGAGATCAAGGGCCCGACCAGGAAAGAATATATGCAGAGAATTAAGGCGATACTCAAGTCAAAACTCAACACAAGAAATACTACGATGAAAGCCATAAACACATGGGTATAACCAGTAATCAGATTCAGCGCAGGAGTAGTGGAGTGGACAAAGACTTAACCCCGCAGCATAGAACAGAAAACTAGGATACACTTGACAATACACAAAGGACTACACCCAAGAGCAAATACAGACAGACTATATATAACACGAAAGGAAGGAGGGAGAGGACTACTAAGCATAGAGGACTACGTCAGCATCGAGAGCAGAGCACTGGGGCAATATCTGAAAATCAGTGAAGAGGAGTGGCAAAGGAGTGCAGGGGGAGAAGGACAGATAAAAGTAGACGAAGACCCAGAAACATAAAGAGACAGGAGAATGGCAAACAGAACGGAAGAATGACACAACAAACCAATGCACGGACAGTACATGAGGCAGACTAAAGAACAAGCCAGCGATGAAACATGTCAATGGCTACAGAGGGGAGAGCTCAAGAAGGAAACAGAAGGAATGATAAGAGCGGCACAAGATCAGGCCCTAAGAACTAGATATGTTCAGAGAACGATAGATGGAAATAACATTTCACCCATATGCAGGAAGTGTAATATGAAAAACGAGACCATAAAATACATAAGCAAATGTCGGGTACTTACACAGAACCAGTACAAAAAGAGGCTGATTCAGTTGCAAAAGCCCTCCACTGGAGCCTATGCAAGACACAACAGCTAGCTTGCAGTAAAATGTGGTAAGAACACCAGCCTGAGGGAATGACAGAAAACGATCAAGCTAAGACCCTCTGGGACTATGGTAACAAAACAGATGGGGTGATACGCACCAATAGACCAGGCGTGACGTTGATTAACAAAATCAAGAATAAAGTAATACTCATTGATGTCGCAATACCATGGGACACCAGAGTAGATGAGGAAAAAGAGAGAGAGAAAAAACATAAGTATTAAGACCTAAAAATAGAAATAAGAAGGATATGGTATATGCCAGTGGAAATTGTACCCATAATTATAGGGATACTAGGAACGATCCCAAGATCCCTGAAAAGAAACCTGGTAAAATTAGAAGCTGAAGTAGCTCCAGGACTCATGCAGAAGAGTGTGCTCCTAGAAACAGCGCACACAGTAAGAAAAGTGATGCACTCCTAAGGAGGCAGGATGCAACCCGGAACCCCAAATTATAAAAACCACCCAGTCGAATAGGATGACTGGGATACACACACCGCAAAAAAAAACAAAAAAAAAAAATAATGATACGAAAAATACTGAAACCAGAAACTCAAACACGTCCTTGCATAAAACAACGAAATGTCAACGTTATCATTATACCGAAATCCAAAATAGTAATGATAATATCAATACTACACATGGATGGTCCCTTTTGGACTTGTCTTTAGGGCAGAGAAATAAAGGATAAATGATAAAAACAGATTAAAAGTCGAAATCCCCCCGAAACAACCTGAACAAATGTAAAATATACCACCATTCTACTTGGAAAAATGCTTTGATATTCTCAGCATAAAGACGAATTAGTTTTTTCATTATTTGTATATTATTTCCAAGAAATTGCCGTTGTTTAGACAGTGCAAATTTTCGTTTTCTGTAAAAGAAAACTATTGCGATGTGTCTGTCTGTCTGTCCGTCGGCACTTTTTCTGTCAGTTCTCAGATCTTAAAAACTGCTGAGGCTAGAGGTTGATAATCTACCCCCCGCCCCCTCCCCCCCCGAATAATCAAACATACCAAATTGCAGCCCTCTAGCCTCAGTAGTTTTTATTCTGTTTAAGGTTAAAGTTAGCCATGATCATGCGTCTGGCATCGCTTTAGGTGCCAACAAAACAGGTCACCACCGGGCCATGGCTGAGAGTATCATATAGCATTATATGCTGTACAGAAAACTTGATTGGTCCGAAGAAAATTCGGCGCAATTTTTATGTGTTTAATGCTGTAATGAACACCCATGTTTATCAAGGAATCAACTTAAACAAATTGTAGATCATATAGAGGTAATAAGTGAAGTATTTATGTTGTAAACTTTACAATACACGTCTATCATTTATTCGTGACGAAGCCGCTTCTTCCTTCTCAGTATTTGAAGATAAATTTTTAGGTCTGCTTTCTTCTATTGATTTCATGGCCGTTTTTTTCCACATCTGCAACTCAAAAACTACACGGAACAGCAAACCAAAGTGACCACGTCGTTGAGAGAGAGAGAGAGAGAGAGAGAGAGAGAGAGAGAGAGAGAGAGAGAGAGAGAGAGAATGATTTCCAAGACACCACTGCAAGTTCTTCATCTGGAATCTGAGAAAGATCCCACGAAATCTTGAGTGGAAATACTGTTACGTCCCCAAAATCAATATGGAGTTTATGCACAATCATCGCGCATCTTACACCGGGGTCTCCTTCAAGACGATGTTACTATAACATCTCCTCCCCGCAAGATATCGTCACGAGCCGCAGTCTGATTCCATCCAAACGTGGTCGGTTTCAAATCACCCGAGTCTCTCCTGGGAAGATGGATGTATGATATTTAGGGCTAAAGACCAGTCACTGGGGCCAAGAAGGCCATGTAGCGTCATCTCCTAGGAAGAACATCGTCTTCCTGGCTTAAAAAAAAGGAGTAAGAATATTTTGAGCAGATTGATAAATCTCAAATATTGACCACACGTGAAAACCGATGGATGGCCATAAATCAATCTCAGAATACGAGACGTTCTGTTAGAGAAAATGACCCCAGATGTGTTGCAATACCTGTGAGATGAATCGTAAATAGCGCAAGACAGTCATTATTTGATTGAATAAATCATGAACGTTCCTATCTAGCGATACACGTATCGTACGTTTGTAACGATTAATTTTTTCTTGTTATTGAAGCGAAGAATGCGTTATGTATACAACAGCAGTTCTTTCTTCCATGAAATAGGCAAAGTTGGTTAACGTAACCATTTGTATTCATACTTGAGCACAACAGTCGAGTTCAAGTGACGGGAAATAATGGCTTCCTTTGAAACTTACTCTGAAGTTGCCAACCTCTCGGCTTTTAGCAACTCTTCCGACGTAGGGTTTACTAGCCCAGTGTTTCTCTCCATCCTTGTAATGACATGACAGTCGACTAGCTATCAGGTACATTATCTAGGTACTGCTTTAGTCAATAGATATGCAATGGGGTTTTCACAAATCGGACCCAACTTGTCCTCCACCACGAGAGAGAGAGAGAGAGAGAGAGAGAGAGAGAGAGAGAGACTTTAACCGCAAACCCCAGAAAAAAACACAATAAAATAACCACAACAAAAATTGTAGCAGAAAGAGAGAAGATTGAGAGAGACGAAGAGAGAAAAGAGAGAGAGACTTTAACCGCAAACCCCAGAAAAAAACACAATAAAATAACCACAACAAAAATTGATAATCAAAGAGAGAGAAGAGAGGAGAGAGAGAGAGAGAGAGAGAGAGAGAGACCCACAAAAAAATTCAAACTGCTTGATGTATATTAAGAAAAAAAAAAGGAACCATCACAATTCGTAGAATCTGCACGACACATGATATGGCACGTGGTTCAAGGCAGACAATTTCCTCAAAAAATAAACAAGAAGAAGAAGACAAAGAAACGTCACCCGGCATGATTATGACATAAAGTGGCGTTTACATATCATCCAGATGTCGCCCTGGTTTGTTTACAAGTCAGCTGTAGGGGTCTTCTTCCCTTTCTTCTTCGGAATGAATATCTTTACATGATCTCTTCTCTATTTTTTTTTTTTTTTAATTTTAACTGTTGCTTGGTAAACAGATGCAAGAGTTTAGCCAATTTCTGTTAATTTTTACTTACTTAAAGGCTCGGTCTAGGGCTAGGCCAATTCACGGAGCGTAGACGCTGTGATAAAACTAGAACTATTTTATAATCATAATCAGTTATGATATCAAACATTACCGTAGCATATTCGCTACACGGCTGACGGTTTTCTGAAGACCAGCGACATTTAGCAGCACTAGGTCTGATTAGTATACCTGGTTGGGTGTGTTTCAATATGTCAGACGTCGTTGGTAAATTTAAGCACGATCACCTCACTTGTTCGAAAATTTAAACAGGTGTAATAACCTCATCACAAAATGATTAACGGTGTAAAGGCATATAAATACTCATAAACCTCTGAGTATCATTATACCAAACAACCCCCCAGGCAAGTAATAAAACTCTCATGTTTCATTCTCCCACTGACATAAATTCTCAGAGGAATGAAACTCGACCACAGTTATGAGCAACACGTACATACGTAGAGTTGGTCGGTCGGTCCCGCCGACCACAGCGCCATTCTCGTGGTGTGGCTGGGGTGTGAAGCTAATTGCTTTTCCATTAACCGGCGTTCTTGGGCTTCGACCTTAACTTGTATCTAGGACACAAGGCTAATGGACCTCTTCAGTAAGAAACCTAATTCCCGTGCTTGTAGGTCTAGTTCTCTGTAAGGTCTCATGCAAGATTTAGATCTCATCTCGTTTTTGTAGCCTGGGTGTTTGTTTGCTGTTACAAAGTTGCGGCAATCAATCAAACAAGAGTAGTCTGAACAGAGTTCTTGATGCAAATAAATCTTGTAGGCTTAAGTTCCGTCCGAACCACATTTTTCAGGATCTTATTGTGACTCATCAGCACTATACCAGTTTCAAGGCCTGCTTAAAGTTCCCAAGCATAAAATTTGTGGATGAGGTTACTAGCCCCATGTTTAGTACTTTACAGATTGTCATGGCATCTCGAGGACTTATATTTGACGGTATTTTTTCTCCTTAGAAGGGGATGGCACCTAAAGATCTTACTCCTCCAGTATTCAACAAGTTCCACTGGGATGTGTTTTTAGCCTTATGCCTCCCGAATTATGGCATGTAGCCTTTTTAATGACTGATTTGGCAGTTCAGTTTAACGTGTTTTTCTCTAGTAGTTGTTTCAATGTACCGATTACTCCGATATCAGCTTCAGAGATTAGCCTGTATTGGAGATCAGTGCTTCAAGAAATATACCGAATCGTACAGGGGTACCGCCATCAGTGCACCTCACGTTCTGCACTGAAGGCATCACTGAAAGGCGTTTGCAGTGTCCCTTCAGCCCGTAGCTGCACCCACTTTTTAGCCTGTCTCGGTTCCCGCTTCCGTTCTTCCACCTTACTGTCCAACCCCTCTAGCTATTACTTCTTAGTGCAGTTGTGAGTTTTTCCC
Source organism: Macrobrachium nipponense (assembly GCF_015104395.2). Taxonomy (NCBI): domain Eukaryota; kingdom Metazoa; phylum Arthropoda; class Malacostraca; order Decapoda; family Palaemonidae; genus Macrobrachium; species Macrobrachium nipponense. Next base: position 76,628,208 of record NC_061091.1, on the reverse strand, counting down.
TCTTTCTGGATTTCTTTATGATGCTGTCCAACCACCCCAGCTCTCTTTTTTCACTTTCCTAAGCGCTGAATGGCTGAAGTGCCTCAGTGCTTGGCTTCACAGCCAAATTTCCTCAGTCAAAACAAATTTCCCAGTCTAATAAAACACAGTCCATTTTTGGGATACAATCACGACGGTCTGCAAACAATAATCGTCTTTGTTCTTTGAGACTTTCTCCAGTGCCGGAATTGTATATGGTGCTCAACAGCTCAAATGTTGACCATGCTCAAATTTTTATGGACGAATGGCTAAAGAATTCTCCAAGTTGGTAGACCAATAAAATCTCATTTTGTTACCGCCCACCTGCCTCAATTTATTTCCTCCTGTTCATTTCCTTGTTGGCTTCATTTCTCAAAAATCATGGGACGATTTGTCACAGAATTTTATATGTTTGCCGAGAAGTGGTCAAGTGTCAACCCACTAGATTTTAACAAGTATATGACCTGTCTATTTTTCTGAATGAAAAAAACAGCCATACATGAGAAACTTAATCAATTAATTACTTCAGATTTCTTAAGACGGTCCGGTATGAACCCAATAATTAACCTTTCATAGTAAGATGACAACAGTTCCATTAATCAGCAAGGTATAGAAAAATTTAAAAACGCCATTGCTTGGTTGGGTGAGCAATGATCAAATCATGTTGGTCATGTTCCAGTAGCCACCTGTAGGGCATGGTAGTGGGGCTAGAGCACCAGCATCTCCAAATCCCATCTTTAGGGACTTGCAACTGACTTTAGGAGTCTGCATGAGAGGCAGTGGTTCATCTTTGTTATTTCTCTTATAGAGATGATGCTTAACTTTTAAATTATTTTCCATCGTCCTTGGCTGCTTCCCCTGTCGGGGTCTAAAGCTTGTGCCGTTTATTCCTACATGAGTTGCAACTTGGTTTTAAAACTAAAATATATTATTATATAATAATAATAATGTGCTGCCATCTAGTTTACGAGCCACTCACTACCGTACAGAGCACTCTTTAGCCTTAAGGGTCTACGGTTACAATCCCCCGACAGCGATTCGAGCTTTGCGGTAACCTCTGGAGACTAATGCCGCGAAAATTGCAAAGGTCGAAGCTGTAATTTGTGCGCGCGCGTAACTAGGAATTGGTTATGCGAACCGAACCGCATTGCGTGAAGTTATTAGAAGCTGCGCCCTTACCGTATAGATCAGTAAACCCATAAAGCTTTTCTTGTAATTACCGAGATGTTCAGCCGTGTGTTTGGTTATTTGTTTTCACTGTTTATACAGTGTCTGGTACAGGCGTGTATGTATGTATACTATATAATATATACATAATATGTATACATACACACAAATATATTATATATATAACATATATATATATATATATATATATATATATATATATATATATATATTGTTACGAAGTGCCAAGTAATCTGGTTGCAATTCATCAATTTATGACCTCACCAAAAGCCAGACACCTGAACCCTCATAACAGGTACTAAACGACTGAATACTCTAAAGGCAACAGTGATCCCTTAACAACTTACCAGTATTGCAGAAAATCAGACTAAGGTTAATCAAAATAGGTGTGAGGTAAATCTTGTAAGTAATTAAATTAATCAAAGGGCATCGTTCCATCAACAACTTTTAAAAGTCTAAGTATTTCCCTGATTTCAGAAGTCTAAGTACTTCTTTGGTTCTAAGTCACTTCAAGTAAATTGAAGGAAAGCAAAATCAATTACCACTCTATGTTCTACCTAAATCAATATAATCAAATGCAAATATACTGGTTAGAAATGAAATTTGAACCTTATAAAATTTTAAACATAAAAAATTTATTATGAAACTCAAAATTTTTATAAGTAAAATTCACAAATATCAGGGAAAAATTACTGTTACTTGAAAACAAAGTAAAGTTTAATTAATTCTTGAATCAAATTAAGTAAAATTAAATCAAAATTAATTTATCACAAAATTCAAGAAAATTAATTCAATGAAATTCAAAAGTGTTAGGCAATAATTGAAAATTTGAAATTAATTCACAAGTGCTAAACAATAATAAAACTTGAAAGAATTCTAAGTAAATCCAAATTAATTCACAAATGTTAAATTTAATTAAATGTGCAATGATTAAGCAATGAAAATAACTAAGTCAATTAAATTGTGAATGCAAATGAAAATATAAAATAAAAAAAAAAGCACACTTCAATAAGAAAGTGCACAAACAATGGAACAAACACAAAACACAAAAACACGCAATGTGTAAAAGTGTAAATCTTTTTCACTCAAAACATTGTAACCATCAGTTTTTACCAAACCTTCGTAAACCGTCTGTTATCAGTTAACCACTGTTCCTATCAGTGTTAGTTAACCACAGTTCCTATCCGTTATTAGTTGCAACTAATAAAAATATAACACACTTTACCTTGGTATACCAACTTCTTTCTTTGCTGCAGGCCTGTTTCACTTTACCAAAAACCAGGCGCCGTTACGAAACAATGTTTGTTCAGATTCCACAAAAACACTAAATAACACTAAACAAACTCTAAGAAATATGAAATTCTAAGTTACGAGTGACCAATTTACGTTACGCTAATATAATCTCAAGGATGTCGCGGGAGAGAGAGAGAGAGGGAGATCTGATTGCCTCGCAGTTCTAAGATATAATGAAATCTCTTCCCTTGCGAAAGCTGGACAGGACAGATGACTAAACGTTTTGAGACAATAATGCTTCTAGAAGCTTCGAAATCTTACCCAATCTTACTCACAAAATGTGTAATCTCCACATGGCTTTGATCAAAGACATACACATATGAGTTCCAGTCTGTTAAAAAAAAAACACGTACTCTAGCTCGATTGACACGAAGGAGAAGCCTTATCTCATTGATGACAGATTTTCAAAACACAAATGAAGATTTGAGCTCGCTTATCAATGCGTTGACAGATTAGGAAAGCAAAACGGATCTCGCAGACCCTCTAATCTCACAGTGTTGACATAAAAGGGAAACAATCATAGTTTCGAACGGACAAAGAAAATCTCTCTTTTTACATTCTACATTATATATATATTCTTTTACATTATGTTCTGCGAAATCTGAACACACATTTAAAGCATCCTATCTCTTAGCTATCCAGGAATCTGAAAAATTTTTCACAATTCTACATAACATTTTTATACAATCACAAAGGGGATATATGCATTTTGAAAGTAGCAATATATAATATATATATATATATATATATATATATATATATATATAATAAATAAATAAATATAATTATATGTATATATGTATGTATATAAACCAATCCACAAATTTTCAAATACTTCTCAATTCACACATTTCCTTTAATGTATATAATTTCTTGGCTAGATAATTTAGCCAAAAGTTAAGTGAATCAAGAATTCTTACAATAAGACCAAGATATTTATATATATATATATATATATTATATATATATATATATATATATATATATATATATATATATATATATATATATATATAGTATGTATGTATATATGACAATTCTTGCATTGACTAAAAAGCAAAGCTAAATTGAGTCCCTTACATCCTAATTTCATTTACGATAACTCCAACCATCTCCCAGTGAACACAGGCCCTTTTCCGAAAACCTTCGTTCACATTCTCCCAATTCAGTGCTCAGGACCGGCGAATAACCCCATCACTTGACTGAAGCACAAGCAACTTTCCAGGGATTTTTTTTTTTTTCGGTCGCATTTGCATACAACGTCACGTGAAGGTACTTAGCATGGCAAGTGTGTTATTGGGTCTGTGTATCGCGTTATTGGTTGGACTGACAGACGGACAGGCCTGTAACAGACCTGACAGGCAGAAAAAATACCTCGTCACTGGTTCTCTGGTCTTTTTATACAAAATACGTCACTGGTTTTCTGGTCTGTTTATACAGACCCACAGAGTGACAGACAGAAACAATACAAAACTGGTTTTCTGGTCTATGTATACAGACCCACAGAATGACATCCGGAAATAATACAAAACTGGTTTTATGGTTTGTTTATAAAGACCCACAGACTGACACAGAAACAATACAAAACTGGTTGGTTTCCTGATGTTTATAAAGATCCACAGACTGACAGACAGAAAGAATACAAAACTGATTTTCTGACCTGTTTATACAGACCCACAGACTGACAGACAGAAAGATAACAAAACTGGGTTTCTGGTCTGTTTATACAGACCCACTGATTGACAGACAGAAACAATACAAGACTGGTTTTATGGTGTGTATACAGACAGTCAGATCGACGAACGGAAAGAATACAAAACTGTTTTCTGGCCTGTGTATACAGACCCACAGACTGACAGTCAGAAAGAATACAGAACTGGTTTTCTGGTCTGTGAACTTGAAGGGCACTTATGATGATTGAACGCCATTAGATACCACAAACGGTTGGTATCAAGGTTCTTGTGACCACATTTTGGGGCATGGGTGTGTCCAGTAAACTTGCCCTAGAAAGAAAAAAGAAAGCCACAGGAAAAAAACAAAAACAAAACAAACTTAGGCTATAGTAGATTCACATCAACCGTGTATTTGATGTTTAGGCCCGTCCCTTACAACGCTCTTGATTGGCTGTTGATAAGCCAATGACAGGGCTGGAAACTCTCAGTCTCTCTCGAGTGTTCACATGGGTAGGATCTATCTTCATCGTCTCCTGAGGGATACGTCTTTCAAAAGCATCCCTCAAGAGAGGTGGAACATGGATCCTACCCATGTGAACTCTCTCGAGAGACTGAGAGTTTCCAGCCCTGTCATTGGCTTATCAACAGCCAATCAGGAGCGTCGGAAGGGACGGGCTTAGACCTCAAATGCACGGTTGATGTGAATCTACTATAGGAGTTCCCGGACTAAATAAGAAAGATTTAAATAGGAAGTAGACTGAGAGAGGGAAAAGTGCAGTTTCGGCCACGTTGAAAAGACGACGAGATGCAGAATCACGGGAATTATCTATCTATCTTTTAAATGGTGGGAGTACTGGGACGTGGGAAGTAAAAAAACAGCCGGTATTGTGGGCCAGTCTCGACAGAAGTAACAAAAAGGAAAGGGCAGAAGTCGACCAGATGTAGAATCACGCTATTTACTATTATTTCTTTTCTATTACAGGAGTACTGGAGCTGGAACGGGCAAAAAGAAAAGGGAAGAAGAAGAAATGGTGGAGCTAAACCCTAAGAAATAAGCGAAAAGGAAATCAGGAAGAGAGTTCCGAACCCTTCGTTTAAAAACCTTACAAAAAATTCTCTGGAAATCTAAGCTTGATTTAACAGAGGAACCTGCATGCCTGCAGGCAGCCGAGCAAGCGAACAAGCAGGCAGACAGGCCGGCAAGAACAATTATTTAAAAGCAATAAAACCCATTAGGGCGACCTCGAGAAAAAAAAAAGAAGTCTCAAACGCCATTTGAAACCATATGCTAAATGCGCTCTGTGGCCAGAAAATGACAAAATGACGATTTCACGAGCAGTTAAATGTAATTTCAAGTAATTGTAGAACATTAAACGCAATTGACTTTTTTGTAAGTGTTTATGAATGCTTAGATATGTAGTTACACTACTCGAACACATACGTGAACGTTAAAAAGGAATACATATGTGTGGGTGTTGGAAATATACATACATCATACATACATACAATGGTTCTGTGTGAATGTATAGTGTGGGTATATATATGTATATATATATATATATATATATATATATATATATATATATAATATATATATACACATATACATTCACACAGAACCACTGTATGTACGTATGTATTCGGTATATTTCCAACACCCACACGTATATATTTCCTTTTTAACGTTCACGTATGTGTCGAGTAGTGTAACTACATAAACACTTATTAAAAAGTATATATATATATATATATATATATATATATATATATATATACATACATACATACATACATACACACACACAAACACACACACATGTATATATATATATATATATATATATATATATATATATTATATTCTATAAACATATACATACAGGAGATACTGAAGTTTCTATATAAAGAGAAACAAGTAGGTTTCGTGAATACATCTTGAGGTTTGGGAACGGGTGAGGCCAACCTCATCCCGAAAATCTATAACAGAAAACTCGCAGCACACCTTACCACCTATCTTGGAACTCCATACGTCACATTGATAGCCAAACTCCAGTGAAATGTACGAACGAACGAATTCGTGCGTTACAGAAGGTAAAACGTGAGGAACTCTCACGAATCTTGTCGTCTGGGAGACCATGACGACGACAATGAAAAAAAGATCAAGAGTGTCTAGGGTTTTTTTTTCTAGGTTTCTGGAGAAAGAGATCCTGCCATCTGGGATGTAAATGGTGCGTTGAATTCCCTCGCATGTTTCGTCAAGGGAAATGATAGAAGAGGAATGAACAGGTGTGAGATAAGGGGAGTTTTTTTTTTCTTTTTTTTTTGAGCTGAATGCAACCTGTCGGGTTGAATACTATTGTACATATTAATCCTTCATTATTATTATTATTATTATTATTATTATTATTTGCTCTATCACAGTCCTCCAATTCGACTGGGTGGTATTTACAGTGTGGGGTTGGGCGGGTTGCATCCTGCTCCTTAGGAGTCCATCACTTTTCTTACTATGTGCGCCGTTTCTAGGATCACACTCTTCTGCATGAGTCCTGGAGCTACTTCAGCCTCTAGTTTTTCTAGATTTATTATTATTATTATTATTATTATTATTATTATTATTATTTTGGAAGAAGACCCACTTTTAATAAAATTCTGTTGAATGGCAGAATTCAGCGAATTAATCTTATATACTCGTATTATCTTATCTATTTTTCTGATTACTCGCTTTTCTGGCTCAGCGATATTTCTTAATAATTGGCCAATATTCATATATTCAGCATTATTCTCAATATGAATATTGGTCAATTATTAAGAAGTATCGCTGAGCCAGAAGAGCCAGTAATCAGAAAAATAGATAAGATAATACGAGTATATAAGATTAGTTGGCTGAATTCGGCCATTTTATTCAAAACAGTATTATCCATTACTATTAATTATTATTATTATTATTATTATTATTATTTATTTTATTAAAAGTAAAATGCGGGCTACTTCAAGCAGCAGTACATCTTGTAGAGAATTCTTCTCTATTTTCCGAATAGCGGCTTTTTCCGTGCTACTTAGACAGGCTAGTAGAGCGCCTATGGAGGTCATGATCAAATACAGAGCCAAAAATTGGTGTATATATTTGAATTTTACAGATAAACTATGATACCATAGTTATCAAAGTCATTAACGATATATATATATATATATGTCTCTCTCTCTCTCTCTCTCTCTCTCTCTTTCTTGAAGCAAGCGAGCTTTCGTCTGGAGCTAGCCAGACAAATCCTCGGGCTGGGAAGCTGAGGGTGGACTGATCTTGAAGCGGTGTCCGTCCTGGTTTATATTTGGAGTTGACAGCAGGGGAACCGACCCCATGCTGATCTAACTATTGGCTGGTGGCGGTAGGTCTTCGTTTTCATTGGTGGCTTGAACCGGGTCTCAAGCCACTTTCCATGCGTTGATGGTTTCGATACTGTAAGTCTTGCAGCCGCCTAGACCTCCTTAGCGGCGCGGTTACGTCGATGGGCGTTTCGCTATGCTGCGGGACGTCACGGCTAACTTGATTATGATTGGCTGCGGGAGTATCTCGTTCGGGGGCGTCGTCTTCCGTGGAGTTGTCGTGCTCGGTGGTGTCATTGTTGGTGGCAGGTCTTCTCATACTCGTAGGGAGGAGAAATTCTTCCTGCGTCGTATTTAGTGTAGGTCTTACTTGCTGGATGAGAAGCGCCTCCAGCAGGCGTAACGACGGGCATCAGGGGCCTTCCCGATGATCTTGCGTGTTTTGGATGATCAACATCCCGGGAGATGGCCTCTTGATGTTTGGTGCGTGCGTGATTTTTGATAGCCCCCTCTTGGGCGTGGCACGAGAGTCTCTTCGACAGGCGCATGGTAGTCATACCAACGTAGGCGCCGCTGCAACCGCGGACTGGGCATGTATACTGGTACACCACATGCGTCTGCTTCAGGGGGTCTCGTACCTGTGGAGAGGGGTTATTTTTCATAATTAGGTCGCGTGTCCTCCGATTCTAGTAGATAATTAGGTCGATATTTTTGGTGTCGTCGGTCGGGGATACATTTCAGAAATAATTTTCTTGACTGAGTCCTCTTCTTCACGGTAATGTGAGCTCATGAAGGCTTTATAATACAGCTTGATATTATCCTGGGGGCGGGGTTGCGGGCTCTCACTACCGTACCATTTCTCCAGGGCTGTACGGACTTCTCTGCTTATTAATTTATTTGAATACCCGTTATTTACGAGTACTTGGGAGGCGCGGTCGAGTTCCTGATGAGTGTCCTGCCAGGTCGAGCAGTGGGAGAGGGCTCTCCTGACGAAGGCCCTGACGGTCGTGCTTTTGAATCTGGCGGGGCACTCGCTGTCACCATTGAGGCAAAGTCCTAGGTTGGTTTTCTTTGTGTAGACGGAAGTACGGAGGCCGTCTTCCGTCTTACTCACAAGGACGTCGAGGAAGGGGAGCCGATCGTCGGTGCTGTATTCAACAGTGTAATTCAGCACGCTGCACTGCTGAAATGCCTGACGGAGGGCTTCTACCTCATCAGTGTAGTGAATGCTGCGACTAACGCTGTCCATCTCCCGCCCATACAAGGAGACTACAGCCTGGGTTATCTATACGGTAACATAAAAACTCACAAACCAGGAAACCCCCTCCGGCCGATCATCAGCCAGACGCCCGCCCCTACTTACGCTTGGCCCAAACGTCTTAACCAAATTTTGACCCCCTACGTCCCGAGTCGGTACAGCCTGCAGTCGTCAGTAGAATTCCTAGAAGTCATCAAGGACGCCCCTGGCACCGGGATTATCGCCTCGCTGGACGTAGAGTCCCTGTTTACGAACGTGCCTGTCGACGAAACCATTGACATCATCCTTGAGCGTGTCTACAGGAGTCAGTCGACGGCGCCCCTCAACATACCCGAAGCCTCGCTCCGTACGCTGCTGGAGATCTGCACGAAGAAGGCCCCTTTCTCCACCCACCGAGGACAGATGTACCGCCAAAAGGACGGCGTAGCGATGGGCTCCCCACTGGGGGTACTCTTCGCTAACTTTTACATGGGAACCGTGGAGGAACGAGTCTTCGCTAGGATGCAGCAACCCCGCAGATATGGACGATATATCGACGACATCTTTGTTCAAGTCGACGCCGAGAATGAGGTAGAAGCCCTCCGTCAGGCATTTCAGCATGCAGCGTGCTGAATTACACTGTTGAATACAGCACCGACGATCGGCTCCCCTTCCTCGACGTCCTTGTGAGTAAGACGGAAGACGGCCTCCGTACTTCCGTCTACACAAAGAAAACCAACCTAGGACTTTGCCTCAATGGTGACAGCGAGTGCCCCGCCAGATTCAAAAGCACGACCGTCAGGGCCTTCGTCAGGAGAGCCCTCTCCCACTGCTCGACCTGGCAGGACACTCATCAGGAACTCGACTGCGCCTCCCAAGTACTCGTAAATAACGGGTATTCAAATAAATTAATAAGCAGAGAAGTCCGTACAGCCCTGGAGAAATGGTACGGTAGTGAGAGCCCGCAACCCCGCCCCCAGGATAATATCAGCTGTATTATAAAGCCTTCATGAGCTCACATTACCGTGAAGAAGAGGACTCAGTCAAGAAAATTATTTCTGAAAATGTATACCCGACCGACGACACCAAAAATATCGACCTAATTATCTACTACCAGAATCGGAGGACGCGCGACCTATTAATGAAAATTAACCCCTCTCCACAGGTACGAGACCCCCTGAAGCAGGACGCATGTGGTGTACCAGTATACATGCCCAGTCCGCGGTTGCAGCGGCGCCTACGTTGGTATGACTACAATGCGCCGTCGAAGAGACTCTCGTACCACGCCCAAGAGGGGGCTATCAAAAATCACGCACGCACCAAACATCAAGAGGCCATCTCCCGGGATGTGATCATCCAAAACACGAAGATCATCGGGAAGGCCCCTGATGCCCGTCGGTTACGCCTGCTGGAGGCGCTTCTCATCCAGCAAGTAAGACCTACACTAAATACGACGCAGGAAGAATTTCTCCTCCCCTACGAGTATGAGAAGACCTGCCACCAACAATGACACCACCGAGCACGACAACTCACGGAAGACGACGCCCCCCGAACGAGATACTCCCGCAGCCAATCATAATCAAGTTAGCCGTGACGTCCCGCAGCATAGCGAAAAACGCCCATCGACGTAACAACCGCGCCGCTAAGGAGGTCTAGGCGGCTGCAAGACTTACAGTATCGAAACCATCAACGCATGGAAAGTGGCTTGAGACCCGGTTCAAGCCACCAATGAAAACGAAGACCTACCGCCACCAGCCAATAGTAGATCAGCATGGGGCGGTTCCCCTGCTGTCAACTCCAAATATAAACGAGGACGGACACCGCTTCAAGATCGATCATTATCGATCAGATCAGATGGAGAGAGGTTTTCCAGACGCAGTAGAGAGAGGACGCAGGTAGAATAGCTCCCGAGGATTAGGCAGAGAGTTGTTGGGTCGCGCGGAACGTGGTAGAGAGCAGCCAGCCAGCCAGCCAGCCAACCAGCCCAGCCAGCCAGCCAGCCAGCCAGCCAGCCAGCCTAACCTTCACCCTCCCAAACAGTCCCAAACCTTACCTTACCTACATCCTAAAACCTGAACCTAAAACCCCTACCAACTGAAAGTTTCTTTGTATCGGACATTTCTATCTCCCGGAGAATCTGCCGTAGGTGGGACGGTCTAGTTCCCCCCTTGGATCAAGGGAGGGTAAAAAGGCGCACCTACGGGGGGAATAAACCCCGCCCAGGCCCCTGGAGATAGGAAGGGAAGAACAAAGAACCGACGCAAGTCAACTCTTTTAACTTCATTTCAATTTCAAATCCTTAACACAAAAACACGCCTTCGACTGTAACACAACACTGCACACTTTCTAAATTACACAGTTAAAACAGACCTCTGGTCTCGCAAAAAAACCAAGTATAAGTAAAAAGTGCATGACGTGTTGCAGTGCTATAGCACAAAATTACCTCATCATCACCACCTCATCACCATCCCTGGTTTACCAGGAAAAAAGTATAAGCAAATTCAATGACAAGCACCACCATATCATCATCACTCATTTCATGTAAAAATTTTTAAAAAAACACGGAGAGGAAGGATGCCTTCCGTTAAGATCATTGACCGGGGGGGAGGGAAGTTTGAAGAGGGAAAAAAGAAAATTTATGAATTAGCAGGGGAATTGAAACTGGACATTTTTCGAGTAAACCAGGGGTATAAAAATGCGATCTTTATCGTCGTAAGGGAGGAGGATATTGACAAAGTGCTGGGGGAAAAAGTAATCAACCGTTTCAGCAGGGAGAAACTCGATATTGTTCCACCACCAGGGGAGAGGGGGCTTAGGACAGTAGTCCTAAAATATGTAGATAAACATGCGGACAATTTTAACGACAAGGAGAAAGCGGCCACGATCGAAGAGAGACAGGCATGGGCAAAGGTAGAGGAGGTCTCTGTCTTAAATAAAAATATAGAAGATGCCAAGAACAAAACAATTAAAGTAGTTTTTAAAACTAGAGACATGGCCCTCAAGGCAATGAGAGATGGATTGATCATCTGCCATCAATCCATTCCTGCACACCAAGTGCAAAAGGAGAGGAGCACTCCCATACCACACTGCCACAACTGCCTCTCTTACACCCATCTAGTAAAACAGTGCTCCAAACCGAGGCAGAAAACGTGCATTAAGTGCAGTCAGGTTGGTCACTTCGCTGCCGAATGCAGCAACCCACTACGATGCATCCACTGTGATGGAGGACATGCCGCCCTGGACAGAACGTGCCCTGTCAGATTGAATTTAAGAAAGCAAAAAGAAGAAGAAACAAGACAGGCAGAAGCCACAAAAACGTTGGAAAACGCTAGAAACACGCTAGATACACACACAACTAGCATGACATACAGTGCAGCACTGAAGTCTAACACAGCCACAACTACACCCAACACCACAACACAGAGTAACACAACACCTACACCCACACAATCACACCCCCAGCCACTCAACTCACAATTATTTCACATCTACAACGCACACATTTTTGCTGCGATGCAAGATCTGGCGGTACCGGGGACCTACCAGTTAGCTATTAACAATTATAATAAAGAAAATAATCTCCCCCAAGTTAAAATCCCACAAATGGCCACCGGCCAACAAATAATTTCAAAACTAGCGAACATAGTCAATACACAAACACAACCAGAAACAACAACACCAATCCAATCACAACCAACACACACGAAGCAGACGAGCCACCCCGACACACCACACACACACACACACACACCATCAACAAGCGAGCACACACCGACGACAAAAATGGACGAGACAATTATACCCCAAAAAAGGCCAGCTGAGAGAACCTCGGAAAGCGAGGACGAAACAAAAGAGGAAATTTCAAAAAAGAAGAGACAACACAAAGAACAAACAGCTGGAAATACATTTACACTACCACAACCTCAGTACATAACACAAGACAAGACAGACATAATCAAATGCAGACTTCAGATAGTATACCCAAAACAATGGAATGAAAAATTAGACATCAACACCGACGGCGGGAAAAATGTGGTAATCGACCACTACATTAGGGGAGAGTGTATCGCATACACGGGGGTCACCATTCCACATGACCAATTGAGGGAGAAGCTACACGGACTAATACTGCATAACCAAGTACCCTACTCATCTATCGAGTTCTCCACAGATAATGAAAAGGAAATTAACGAAATAATAAGTAACGACAGAGACTAAGATACAGCCCTCTATGTCTGAATCTATCTATAGTAATTTTCATTATTCATATTCATGCTCAACACTATAAAATTAATTCAGATCAATGTGATTAAATTGACAAAAAGTCGACATAGAGAGCTGTACAATGAATTCCGACACCTGGACCCAGACATAATTCTTCTGAATGCTACAGGGACAACAGATGATTCCCCCATTAAGTTTTTTGGATACCGAGTGTATCAGAAAAACACAGATGGGGAGGACCACGCTGGGGTAGCTGTAGCAGTCAAACACCAGATTAAACACAGACTAATGACAGGCTTCACGGAAGACACGGTGGGAATCAACCTAGAGACGAACATAGGACCAGTCAGTATTGTTACGACATATATACCATGCAGACGTAATTACATATACCAGCAGGACTTCAATACTGTTTCACAGAGGCGAGAGCCAACTTATTTGATAGGAGACATAAACGCCAGACACCCGACAATAGCGACGGCTGACTCTAACCGACGGGGGGAAATACTAGGTAGATTCATAACGGGGGACAAATTAAAGTTTTTAGGACCAGACTTCTCAACAATGGTGAGCAGCAAAGGACGCCCGGACATTATATTAGGAAACAGGCATGCCTGCTTAAATATGACAGCAAAAAGAGGAGAAGTGACGACATCAGATCACCTACCATTAATTATCACATTATCAACAGCCCCAATAAAGACTGACCCCCGCACGATTAACGACTATAATAGCGCCGACTGGGACAATTTTAAATTGCGGGTAAGCGGACATTACGACAATATAGACATAAATGACACGGAGGGAAAGACAAAAGACGAAATTGACGACAGACTGCGATACTGGTTCACGAATATTGGGAGCGCCATCGAATCTACGGTACCGAGAAAAATAATAAATTTTAACCCGGGGCCGAAGAGAAGTGACGCTCTCAATCTATTACAAAGACATTATTCTGAAATTAAAAGATATACAGATAACTTTGGATACACAAGACGACTGAAGGACATAATACTTTATATACAAGATTTACTGTTTGAAGAGTTTAAAAGATTGCAAAATGACTTTTGGGACGAGACCATTAATAAGGTGCAATTAAAATATGACGACCATTCGAATGTTGTTAAATTTTGGAGGGATATAAAAAGACTGATGGGCAAGACAAACAGACAATGTGACTACTTATTGAACAGTAATGGGGAAAAGATAATAGAAAGTGACGAGAAAGTAAGACTAATGAAAGAGGTATGGGAAAAAGTTTTTCAGATAACTCCCGAAGACAACAGACAGTTTGACGCAATAAATGAGGCACGGGTGCTGGAACATCTTCAAGCACAAAGGGACCGACTAACGCTGTACGAATTTACCGACTTGACGCGACTCAGAGATGACAATTACCTCACGTGCAAATTTGAAGTCAACGACATCATTAACGTAATAAGAAAGTTCAGCAACAAAGCTCCAGGAATTTCAGGTATTAATAAAATGATAATCTCCAAATTGCCAATGATAGCACTGCAAGATTTAAATAATATTAATAATATGTCACTGAGTATTGGATACTTCCCGGACATGTTCAAGAGAGGACGAATGACATTGTTTTCAAAAGATTTAAATAACACACAGGACCCACTTAAATATAGACCAATTACTCTCTTGGAAGTGCCCGGGAAGATACTGGAGACTTTGTTGAAGAACAGACTGAATACGTATTGCGAAGACAACGACATTTTCCCCAAGTATCAATTTGGATTCAGGAGGGAGAGGGGGACCCAGACAGCAATTGCGACGCTTAACGAAATGCTAGCACTGAATCAGAGCCGGAGAGGCAGGGCAAACATCGTTTGTCGAGACGTCTCGAAGGCTTTTGATAAAGTCTGGCATGACGGATTAAAATTTAAAAATAAATAAATATGACCTACCAGACATAATGACTCGAAGTTCTTTGCAATTTCCTGGACAACAGACTGAAACGACATTAAATTGAAGGACAGGTTTCAGACACATTTACGCTGGGAAGCGGGGTCCCACAGGGCTCCGTTCTCTCACCGACGCTGTATATATTTTACACACATGACATGCCTCAAGGGAGGGAGGGATGTGCTAATTTAATATTTGCAGACGATGTGACGCAGGTGATCATGACTAATGACAGAAGCAGACAAAGGCTGGCCTTAAGGACGAGACAGCATATTGAAGAACTAAATAATTTCGAGAAACAATGGAAAATTAAAACTAATCAGGACAAATTCACTTTACTATCGATCTCGGCCAAGAGGCCCAGCGACGTAATAGTTGACAATAGACCAATACCGTTCGCCAATAGAGCTAAGGTGCTTGGACTCACACTGACCAGATGCGGGATGGCTATGCACATCAGGCAAAAGATCAGAAGTGCTAGAGCAACCAAGGCCAAATTGGCACGATTTGGAAAACTTAGACCAAAGACCAAAGCGCACCTTTATAAGGCCCTCATTAGGCCAGCATTGGAATATCCCATCGTTCCGACATGCTTAATGAATAAGACACACAGACGAACGCTGCAACAATTTCAGAACGGAATTCTGTGCTGGATAGATGGACGCGATAGACGAGACCTGGGAGGAGATGCACTGGAAGAGCTCCATGTCAGATATGGCATGGAAGCGATCAACTTCCGGCAGTATCGACTGGCAGATCGAGTCTGGCAAACACTATCAGAACAGGACGAAGATCTAACGACTGACAGTCTCATTTCTCTAGATGACGAAGAATACTCTCAGCATTTTTGGTGGCGCAGACTATCACGACTGATGCAAGAAGGAATTCCTGACCCAATATACGTATATAGAAATAATAATGACAATAATGACTCGGACAATGACTCAGATAATGACGAGGACTAGGAAAAAGACAAGCATAAAAAAAAAAAATAAGCATAATAAATAAATGCATTAAGAACAAATAGTTGAAAAGGGAAATAATATTAAATAATAGCGTTTATAAAAACAAACAAATCAAGAGCAAACGTAGAAGCAACGGGACTCAAGGGAGGGAGGAGAATCGCGGTGCATTGGAGGGAGGGAAGACGAAGGGAGAAGCACAACTTCTCCCAACAATCGACATTGGCAAAAGGGCTACATTCGAGTGATTGGCATTATATCTATTACTATATAAAACTAACTCAGTAAAGTAAAAATCAAATAGGAAAAAAGGGAAAATAATAAACTAATTAATAAATAACTAAAACGTAATGTAACAATAAATAATGATAACAAAATAACTCGAGTCCAGACAGCGAATCGGACGGAGTAGAAGGAGAGAGACGAACGGAGACGAACTGTCACCACGGGACATTTAAACACTTTCCCTTTCGTTCTCGCCTGCCTGGCTATCGATCGTTCCGAGTCCCTCTCTCTCGGGGGCCGGTGAGCACTCCAGAAGACCCCTCCACGGAGGGGGAGGTGGATACCCACCCCCCTCCGGGGAGGGAGGAGCAACACCCGGTCCCACACTCCCCTACCCGCTCGCTAGCAGGGGGGGGGGATGGCGGGAGGGGACATGGGAGCTGGCAGCCAGCCAACAGGCGAGGCGAGAGAGAGATGTGAGTAAGGGCTCAAGGCTCCATACCCTTAGCAAGGCTCAGCGCGCAAGGCCCAAGGCCGCATTCCAAGACCCTTAGTCAGACAGCCAACACTCAACTCAGCGTGGGAAAGGAGGGGGAGAAGGGTTCTCACCCTCACCCCTCCCCTCCCCCCCTAGCACCGCCGACCCTCCGCGCGAACGATTTTGAATGAATGAAAGGGAACGAATGAAAGCGTGTGAAAGAAATGGAATGAATGAATGGGAGAATGAAAGAAAATCACACGCTATGGACTGCAACACGAACTAACATAAGTAATAAGGTTAAATAAGTTCACCATCAACAACTAACACTAGCATTAAGAAAAAAAAAAAAAAAAAAAAAAAAAAAAAAAAAAAAAAAAAAAAAAAAAAAAAAAAAAAAAAAAAAAAAAAACAAAAAAAAAAAAAAAAAAAAAAAAAAAAAAAAAAAAAAAAAAAAAAAAAAAATTCCATTAACATTAGCATTAAGAAAAGCATGTATGTGGGTGCAGATACACATGCCTATGCATATATATATGTATGCATAGAATATTTTCAGAATAAGAACTGAGATCACATCAATCTCTCACTTCAGATACTAACAATAATATTAAGGAAATACTAACAATAGAATAAGCTCTTGGTATAGAAAAACTGCGAGAACAGTGGTCTGAGTCCCGTTCCTCTCCCCCCCTGGAGGGAGGGAGGGGGAAGGGACGATCCAAATTGAACCGAGGACACACACACACCACACACACACAGCCCTTCGCAACTCACGAGCCACACCAATGGATGATGACTCTACACATTCAAACCAGCCAAAAATACACGTAACATGACACATTCTTAACACGCTATGGCCAGTAGGTCTGCCCTACTCTATTTTTCTCTCACTCATACCTTCCTTTAGCATCTATTATCCCTTCCAAACCTATGCCTTCTTTCCTGGGAACCTCTACGGAGGCCCCATCCTAACCTATACCCCGATTCCTGATTCCTGATTCCTTCAAGATCAGTCCACCCTCAGCTTCCCAGCCCGAGGATGTCTGGCAGCTCCAGACAAAAGCTCGCTTGCTTCAAGAAAGAGAGAGAGAGAGAGAGAGAGAGAGAGAGACATATATATATATATCGTTAATGACTTTGATAACTATGGTATCATAGTTTATCTGTAAAATTCAAATATATACACCAATTTTGGCTCTGTATTTGATCCATGACCTCCATAGGCGCTCTACTAGCCTGTCTAAGTAGCACGGAAAAAGCCGCTATTCGGAAAATAGAGAAGAATCTTTACAAGTGTAATGCTGCTGAAGTAGCCATTACTTTTAATAAAGTATGCTTGAGAGAGGGTCTGCTTCCTAAGTATATTATTATTATTATTATTGTAGCTCATTTTAGATCCCTGGCATTTGTTGCAAAGGTTAATAAGTTTATGTGGATTAATATTATTATAACTGGAGAAACCAATCCACAGTGATGTGTTTGTTTACCAAATATATTTAAAAAATAAAGTCATACAGAGAGCTTTTCGAGAATCTGTTCAATTCCCCCTCTTCAATTGCAAAGAGGAATAGTAAGTATTGTCAAAAAGCTCTGTGTGTGACTTTATTCTTTTAAATTATTTTATTTTTAAACATACATAACTGTCGATTTGTTTCTCCATTTTAAGACTCATGCTACTACGAGTATTGTTATTTTTATTATAATAATAATAATAATTATTATTATTAGTTATCATATTTACACAAACATCATTGTGGATTTCTCCACCATTATTATTATTATTATTATTATTATTATTATTATTATTATTATTATTATTATTATTATTATTATTTTTTGTCTATCACAGTCCTCCAATTCGACGGGCGTATTTATAGTGTGGGGTTCCGGGTTGCATCCTGCCTCCTTAGGAGTCCATCTCATTTCTTACTATGTCCGCTGTTTCCAGGAGCACACTCCTTCTGCATGAGTCCTGGAGCTACTTCATCATTTGATTTTTTTCAGGTTCCTTTTCAGGGATCTTGGGATCGTGCCTCCTAGTGCTCTATGATTATGGGTACAATTTCCACTGTCATATCCCATATCCTTCTTATTTGTATTGAGAGGTCTTTTTTCCCTCTCTTTCTCTTCAACTCTGGTGTCCCATGGTATTGCGGCATCAATGAGTGATACTTTCTTCTTGATTTTGTCAATCAACGTCACGTCTGGTGTACTTTATTATTATTATTATTATTATTATTATTATTATTATTATTATTATTATTATTATTATTATTATTATTATTATTATTATTATTATTATTATTATTATTATTAATTATTATTATCTTAAGGGATCTGCGCTAGCCTTGGAAGCTTCCACAGTTCAAAATACTCACATATATATCAAATATAAATTAAAAGAAACTCACAAATTAATAACAACTAAGAAGTAATTCACAATGCTCTTCTACAGCAAACAAATAAGCAGAGAAATGCCATCGAATGCTGAAAGATAACGAAATAAATTAAGATAGACAAAAGTTCGAATGTTTCTCCAAACCAGGGAACTCAAATCCCAGACTGCAGAAGGCCATAGCACCGGCAGAGGCTACGGCTCAAGCCCAAGGTTTGAGAACATGACAGACGGAGAGTTCTCTTGTGATTAAGGAAACACAGAGGATACGAGAAAGTTCCTGGCGATATTAATAAGCATGAGTATTTTAGCACTGGAAAAAAAACTTTCCCTCCTACACCGGAAACGACGATATATTTAC
>NC_061091.1:76578913-76598913 GCF_015104395.2 Macrobrachium nipponense | reverse complement strand
TAATTATAATATAGATATATATATATATATTATATATATATATATATATATATATATAATCATAATAACTTTAACACTGTTGATTCATCTATCACAGAAGACCAAATATCCACAGCGGTGAAAGATAAGAGACAGGGTGAAGGTCCTGGCCGGTTTCGACTTTATTTCCAAGCCATTGACGAAGGACTGATTCACAGTATTAGAAGTCACAAATATATATATATATATTAGCATATATTATATATATAATATATATATGTATATTTATATATATATATATATATATATATATATAATATAAGATATATATATATATATATATATATACACACACTACAGAGATAGTATACTGACGAACATACACACAAGCGTTTGAGACTGCACATCCGATACCAACAGGCGGGTGTCAAGGTAGGAGTGGCTTTCGAAACTCATTTGGCTAAAATTCACAATATACTCGTCAATGGCTTGGGAATAAAGTCGAAACCGGTCAGGACCTACACCCTGTCTCTGATTTTTCACCTGTGGATATTTTATTTATATATATATATATACATGTATATATATATTTGTATATATATAATATATTATATATATATATATATATATTATATATATAATATATATATATATATATAATAAATATAATTAATTCAAAAGTAATATTGAATAAATACGTAAAAGACAATCCGTATAAAGTAACCGTTACGATCTCGAGTTGACGCTATGTGAGATGATAAAGTGAACCTCACATCATCAATTACAGTCTTCAGAGTTAAGCATCGTCGTATTTTTATACAGGTAGGGGGCTGGGGAGTAAGTTACAGGGTTGTGATGTAATACATTCGTCTTTCATGTTGATTCATTGCTGCTTGCAACAAAGTGCAAGGACTTGGTGCGCGTTTCGCTAAGGAACATGAGAGAGAGAGAGAGGAAGGAGAGAGAGAGAGGAGAGAGACGAGAGAGAGAGAGAGAGAGAGATTTTTTCTTTTGTTTAGACTGAAAGCACCGTTAAGTTGCTTTAAGAACGTTACCCCCTGCTTTGATGGGGACCCGAACAACAGGATAATGTGGTCCACACACATATTTATAGTATATAAATTATTCATATTATATATACACATTACTATTATTAACATCCCCATGAATATAAATGAAACTATATACATTATATGCAAATGAGTGTAATATATACATATATATATATATATATATATATATATATATATATATATATATATATATAAACAAGTATTGTTAAATAGTTTTCTTATTAGTGTGTGTTCTCGTGACATAAGCATTTTGATGTATCCATCTTTATACAAACATACGAAAATAAAATTCATAATACTTATTCTATCGACAATATATCTATTTTCTACAAGACAGACAGAGAGAGAGAAGAGAGAGAGAGAGAGAGAGAGAGAGAGAGAGAGTTGTCTAAAGACCGAGTCTTTTCAGCGTTTGTACGCTTTTGTCAAAGCACAATAATGGTCGTATGTACAAAAACGACTGAACAGTTTACATAAAAACAAAGTAATGACGATGAAATATACAATGGCAGATGAATTATAGGTAAACGAAATAAATACTGAGAAAGACAAGGCAGGAATAACCAAAGGCAAATGCGGAAGTAATTCTTTAAGAGATGAGATCTAAATCTCTCTAACAAATCATCGTATTTTAGAGCCAACGATAAATGTAAAAGAGTTGTGAAAGTTTCCAAAAATCCCAGTGGAAAAAACTAACCTACATTTAGTGTCTGAAAGTCGAAAAACAACAACAAAAAATGAAAAAAAAAGATAAAAACCAATAGTCCAAATAGAGGGTTTTCCGTCTAGCGACCTTTGGCATTAATTTGAGTGACTTGCCAAATCTCGCCATTTAACACAATAAGAATTTCCGTTAACGACAGGGAATAAATTTCTCTTTATCGGATTTCATTTTTAGGGGCACGGCTGCCCACCGAAACTTGACCCCTTTTAGAGATGGCGGATTGAAAAAGAGACTGGTTTAATGATTCACGGAAGGGAATTCCACATACAGGAAGGGAAGGCCGTGAGACATTGCACAAACCGGTTGACTGACGCTCGTGTTTGTAACTCATGAAGTCTAACGGAGTTTAGTTTATTTGCTTCGCTTAAGGAAGCATCTAACCCCTCGTTATGTACTTTTCATTACCAGTATTTAGTTTTTTTCCAACCTTTTCCATTCTAATATATCCATAGATTGTTCTATAAATGTGTACACATTACGAGTAATAATTAATCACAATCATACGCGTCCTTTAAGAATGTCCAACGTTTGTAAATAATAATAATAATAATTATAATAAACTAAGCATTAAATTCACCACCAGCGCAACAATACAAAACAGCGTCAGGGGCCAGGTCACGACACACATTCGTCAGCCACCGGTAGCCTTCCTTGTCGCGACATCGCAGTAATAGTGCTAGGAAGATAATAATAACAATAATAAGTAGGAGAGAGAGGGGGAGGCGGGAGACCTTCCTGCTTCTGTAAGGAAGAAAAGTAATTTGAAAAGAGGAAACATTGAAACAAAAAGTGAAATTGAAATGTTAAGGCTGCTGTAAGGAAGAATGATGATTATTCTTTTGTAACGAACTCATCACATTAGTACAGTCTATTAGAGTAGCCTGATAACTACCCAGATAGATAGATGGATGGATGGAATTTAGGCAAAAGCCCAAGCGTTGGGACCTATGAGGTCATTCAGCGAAGAAATGGAAATTGACAGTACAAGGTTTGGAGCTGCACCATGAATCAAATATTAGGAGAGAGTGGAAAGTATGATGGAAGAAAGAGAATATGAAAGGAGTTACAGTAAAATGAACGAAAGGGGGTTGCAGCTAGGGGACGAAGGGACACTGCAAAAAATCCTTAAGCGAATGACTACAGTGCACCGCATTAGGTGCACTGACGTCAATACCCACCCACGGGGTACCCAAATAGGCAGAGAGATAATAATTTAGGAAAAAGTACATCAAATAAACGGAAAAATAACGGAATGCATCAAACAGATTCATAATCACATGCATACATAGTAAACTATAACACACAAATAGCTAAACAGTAAAACCTATCATTTGGATAAAGAGATTTCATACTGAAATACACAAATACAAGTCAGCAGTAAAGCACAACGTATAGATAAAACAGACTGATAGATACACAGACAGCTACCATAAGAGATTCAGATAGATAGCAAGGCAAGAATTACGTAAGAGAAACAGATACGAGTAGCAAGATAACAGAATTTAGTAAACAAAACATTCTCTTATCTGAATTTTCGACAAATAGTAACAAACCCCCGACAGAGAGATAAATAGGAAGTATACTGAGTCATAAAGATAGACTGATGTATGCTGTTAGCTACAGAAAAAGAAATTTGCTCAAATAGGCAAGCAGACTAAGGCCCTATCCACACTAGCGGGCACCGCCCCGACGAGCAAACATTGTTCCCATAACCCGTTCCGCTATACTGACCGACCGACCGAGTATGGAGCCAGAACGACGCGACTGTCTGGTAACACTGCTTCAGAAGTGAGAGAAAATCTAAACTGCTGGAAGTGCCCGACGGGTATGCCCGCTAGTGTGGACAGGCCTTAACAGACTCCAAGTCATCATTCACAAAGACGTACCTACGCATAAACGGAAGTCTAGGAAAATCACGTGTTTGGGCCAGATAGATAGATTCATAACAGTCAGACGGTAAATTGAATCAGAGAGTTAGATTTATGGGAACTAGATAAAAACAAGGACGCAAAATAGCTGGATAGAATATCCAATTTAGGCTGAAGGCCAAGCGCTGGGACATATGAAGTCATTCAAACCTGGAAGGAAAATTAAGAGCAATAGGTTTAAAATGTGGAACAAAGGAAAACGCAGCAGTTACACTATG
Organism: Macrobrachium nipponense; assembly: GCF_015104395.2. Classification (NCBI taxonomy): domain Eukaryota; kingdom Metazoa; phylum Arthropoda; class Malacostraca; order Decapoda; family Palaemonidae; genus Macrobrachium; species Macrobrachium nipponense. The sequence goes on along the minus strand of NC_061091.1, from coordinate 76,594,991 downwards.
AAACAATTGGTAGAGGAGGGTGGAAAGTTAGAGGGAAGACAGAATATGAACGGAGGTTCCGTGATAGGAATGAAAGGGGTTAAATGGCTCATATTGGCTGAAAGACTATTTTGTTTGCTTGATTTTACTTTGTATGGAACCAGTGGTTATTCAGCAACGGGACCAACGGCTTTACGTGACTTCCGAGCCACGTCGAGAGTAAACTTCCATCACCAGAAATACATATCTCTCACTCCTCTATGGAATGCCCGAGAATCGAACTCGCGGCAACCGAGGTGGCACGCCAACACCATACCGACAACGCCACTGAGGCGCCGAAAGACTAGTAGGTACAAAGTCATCGTTCATCAAGACAAAAGCACAAACAGATATCTAGGAAAACCCCGTTTGTAGGCCAATCGGTCAATCCACATCCTGACCCAACATCGCGACCGCTAAATATTTTATTATCCCGGCTCAGTGACCCTTCGAGGTCTGCACTACGCGAGTAATTATGTCAGATTGCGTCCTGATTGAGTCGTAAACACACACCATCGACGCCTTACTGAGTGAGGCGTGATTTTCGCTTATACTTGGAGATTAAGCCTACAAGCTATTTTGTTGTTCTTGTTCTTGTTGGCCTGTAGGAAAGCATAAAAAGGTCTGAAAAGCTGTTTTGCGTTGAGTTAAAGATGCAGGAATTTTAGGAAAGGGTATTATGATTTAGTTATTAGAATGAAAATGTAAAATATAAATAATGTGAATGTTAAACAGTACAGAAAATTATTTCTAATATGGCGTATTTATTTTCATTTTAGTTAGTGAAACAACGATCTATTTGACTGTAGATTTTAGCACGCGTCCCGAATAAGCTGGAGGTCGGATCATGCTTTTATTTTCTCTTTTTTTTTGTGAGAGTTGGTGCACGAAGAATGAAGTGGTTCAAAGCATTGGGCGTGATGTGTTCATAACGCGTGAATAATGGAGGTGTAATTGAGATGCTTGCGATGATAATGTTAATGATATTAATGATGGCAATAATTATTCTTAGTTGAATTGCTTGACGTAAAATATGCATAGCGTGGGATTAGAAGATACGTTCATAATTACTATTATTAGCAATGCTTGACGTAACAAATGCACGTGGAATTACCCGCCTCCTCCCTTGAGAGAATTTTCTGATTCTGGGAAATCGAAAGACTATCAGATACACAATCCACCACTGGACCCCAGTAATCTTTTTTTCTTTTTTGTTATTATATATTTTCGCGTTAACGTCCCTTGTTTGAGGGTTCCTGCAAATACATTATTGTCTTTCTTTCTTAATGCCATTCGGTGGAATCTTGCTGAGCAAGTATTAGACAATTTATCTTCTAAGAGGTCCACAATAATAAAAAATGTTGCGGGTTCGTGTATAATTTAAAAACGGTGCCCAATCTACGCCCCCGGATGAAGGACTTCCTGTAACGTTGCAACAACCATTGCGAAGATCGAACAGAATTGCAGCCAGAAGGATTGATAGGGGAGAAGAAATAACCTAGTTGGAGTTAACTGCCCTCTTCTTCATCACCTGGTCCATAAACGAGCTAACGACCGGTGTCAACAATCTTCAGCGACGCTGTTTGTTTATTTATTTTCAAATTCACCTCAGTACATGTTGTGCCTCATCATTCATTTGGAATGAAGATGAACCCAGGGAAGGGTTCGAAAGCTTTGTAAAGGGTTTTTAAATTATACACGAACTCGCAACATTTTTTATTATTGTGGACCTCTTAGAACATTATACTCTCGCGATAGAGAGTGTTTCCCAAATGATATAATAAAAACACTAATTTTTTCATTCACCGTCAAACTCGCAGTTAAGTGGCGACAATTAGACGTCAATTGGCTATCACACATCTATAACGACGGGTGCTATACCGATCAAAGCAACCGTAATATAATGCCAGCTGTATTTACAAGTACATCGCTGAATTAGGTAGCAATTGCCGTAACCCACTAAATCGATTAAAATGGCCGTGAAATGACAGCCATGGAAAGCCATTGTACCCAATCAACAAGGAACGGAGGAATTCTATTGTGTGCTTTTTGTACGTGTTTTCACACAGGTCTCGCTGTTGTATGGTACTACAGGAACTCTTGTTTTGTCACGGTGGTAGAATTTATTTGCTCTCTCTCTCTCTCTCTCTCTCTCTCTCTCTCTCTCTCTCTCTCTCTCTCTCTCCTGTTTTTCTGTCTTTGTCCAGGTTCCCATACCTTGGTCACATTTTACGAAAAAATCAATAATTTAACAAAATTTATCCTGTTTCAGGCCGCTCTTAATTCTTAGCATCTCTCTCTCTCTCTCTCTCTCTCTCTCTCTCTCTCTCTCTCTCTCTCTCTCTCTCTCTCTCTCTCTCTCTCTTTTCAGTGACCTAATTTATTACCATTACCAGCAAAACCGGAAGCGCAGGTCCATTTTCTCTTGTATCGTTAAGTACTTCGCCACGTCACTGATAAATTCCTTCGCAGTCCAAACGGAACCGACATTCGTCAGCTTAATGAAGGTTGCTGCATCTAATATTCCTGTCATTCGCCACTAATTAGGCATATGTTGTTTACCTGTCATTCTCTCTAGATCTTGTGGAAGCTTCCTTTGCAAACCTAGGAACCAGCGCGCAAAACTAATCAATTAAAAAAATATGGGTTACTGTCACGGCCAATCATCCTCATTAACTAAAGAAAGCTTGTTTTGTACGACTGAACTAGCGGCAGCTGCACGACCTGGCAAGTGCAGCTGCTGTCGCCTTGACCTGGCGAGTTTTGTGCCCGTTGTAAGGGGGGCGAAAGGCTGGCATATCATCTGCTGCCATATAACATACCTGGTTGTTAACTGCACGTCAGGTGGCAGCGCCCACAGGGAGGAGAGGGCTTAGCCGGAAGGATCTTTCCGCTTTCTCTCTGACCTTCGAAATCATAAACCTGTTTTAAATATTGGATTCCTGATGACAGGCAATGTCCTGCCTGTCTCTTCTCTGTCTCTGCTGTTTTTGTATGGCCCCCTGACTTACGGAATTTTAGTTTTGTTACAAATAAGAGCTTCCCGCGCAGAGGCAATGTACAAAATAGGGTAGACTCACGCGAAAGTCTGTTCTAATTTCATTAAAAGTTCATTATTTGATAAGAAACTCCTTGAAGCAAGGAGAGGCAACAATTCACGTTAATCTGAAGAGAAAACGGGGAAAGGGAGACTGTTGTTGAAAAATAGCATACACAAATAACAGCCGAAAAGACTCCTTCCAAAAATAATCCAGGAAATTGGGGGAGTTTGTCACAGAGAGCAAAGGCTCACAGTTTTACATACAAATATTTTTCATACAAATGACTGAAATTTAACGATCCTGATTGCCAGTTTTCCTTATATCCTACCAACATTTTTTTAAATTGCCGGGTTGATTTTTTTAATGACGAATGAAAGCCATTAACATTTAAATACTTATATACAGATATATATATATTATATATATATATATATATATATATATATATATATATATATATATATATATATATATATATATATATATATATATTTCAGTCTGTATTTTAGAGATTCTGTTCCATTGTTACTAACTTAATAACCTGTTAGGATTAATGTCTCACTTTTTTTTATATATTTTATAGTGTGAATCCTTATAAATATATCTGACAGTTTTAATGTGTCCATCTAATTTTGGAAAAATATGGACAAATGTATATATATATATATTTATATTTATATATACATGTATATATATATATATATACATATATATATATATATATTCAAATTTAGATGGACACATTAAAACTGTCAGATATATTTATAAGGATTCACACTATAAAATGTAAAAAAAAGTGAGCCATTAATCCTAACAGTTATTAAATGAGCAACAATGAAAGGTCTCTAAAATACAGTCGGAAATTTTGACATGGCCGCGAAATTACTGCTTTTTAAACGAAAAGAACCACTTTGCAACCCTCACATTCTGATTGATTTTCCTCCCTTGTTGATGTTTTTCCCTTATTAAGTTTCATCTCTTACTGATTATCCTCCCTTATTGATTTTCCTCCCATATTGATTTTCATACCTTATTGCTTTTCCCCCTTATTGATTTTCCTCCCTTATTGATGTTCATACCTTACTGATTTTCCTCTCTTAATGAATTTCCTCCCTTATTGAATTTCCTCGCTTATACATTTCCCCCTTATTGATTTTCTTCCCTTATTGAATTTCCTCCCTTATTCCTTTTCCCCCTTATTGGTTTTCCTCCCTTATTCCTTTTCCCCTTATTGATTTTTCTCCCTTATTCCTTTTCCTCCTTTATTGATTTTCCTTCTACATAAATTTTCTCCCCTCATTGATTTTCCTCCGTTAATCATTGCTCCCTTATTGGTTTTCCCCTCTTATTCCCTTTTCCCCTTATTGATTTTCCTCCCTTATTGATTTTCCCCCTCACTGATTTTCCTCCCTCATTCATTTCCCTCCAGTCGTTGGGATCCTACTCATGCTGTCCGTCGCGTGCCACGCCGAGGGCGTGAAGGACTTCCTGTCGGACCTCGAGAGGAGAATAGAGGCCTTCCCTGAAGCCTCTTCTGTTGAAGAGTCGTCAAGGTCGTCCTCGATGTCGTCGTCGTCCTCCTCCTCCTCCATCTCGGCCAGGGCGCCCCAGATCACCTTCGAAGCCCCTTCCATCCTGGCGTCCCCGATAGCTTCCAACCTGGCGAAGCTCATCTCGAACGCCCTCGGCACCGGTGACGAAGGAACCAAGAAGAAGGAGGACGCTAAGGAGGAACCGAGTGCCCCTCTCGCAGAGAAAAAGGGTGAAGAAGGTGGAGAAGAAGATGAAGAAGAAGAAGAAGAGAGCGTCCAGGAGGGTGACAGCGACGTGACCACGCCCATCGATGTCAGATTAGACAGCGGCGAAGAGGCTTCTTCCGTCAATCAGAATGCGACAGCCAAGAATTCCTCGCGTACCGACGGCGACAAATTGGATTATGTGCCAGCGTCTGCCGAACAGGTATTGCTGACTTTGGCTCTTGTTTTGGGATATACACACACACACACACACACACACACACATATATATATATAATATATATATATCTATATATCAAAATTTATGACTGAAGGAGTTTTGCTTCATGAATTTCACTCTTGTTGAAGATTGCACTTAAATTTATTGTCGTTCGGAAAATCCACTAAAAAGAGACAAATTGTTTAAAAATCATTATTTTCTTTCCAGGCAGCTTTACCTGAGAACAATGTATCATTATTATTATTATTATTATTATTATTATATTATTATTATTATTATTATTTATTATTATTATTATTATTATTATATCTTACCCGTCTGTTCTAATTTCAGGAGTTTTGACTCATATATTACCGGCTTGAAATTTATTCTGAGTAACTTCACAATAATGCCCTATAGTAATTCTAAACAAAACAATAACATCTCGGCACAAGCTTCATTTCAGTGGCAACCTTATCGAATCCAGGAGAACACGAGAATTGACTTATCTGGAACAAATCTTATGTAAATATATATATCTTACTCCGTCGCAAATCGCCCAAAGAAAACCTAATTTCACTCCATCATCCTTCCCATTTCGTTTCCAGTTCGGAGAACTAGGCACTGGGTCGAAGCTGATGGAGTACCTTCCAGACTTCTCGCAGATGTCCATCGAGACGAACGACCTGGCTGGAATCGCCGGGGTCGGACTGGCCGGGCTGATGGCCATGACGGCCATATTCGCAGTTCCGGTGGCTCCCGTCATTCTCAGGTAATTGCTCGTGGTGGACTGTCATTACGGTGGCCCTGGAGGAGCGTTTGCCGGTAATTCCAGTGGCTGATTGTAATGGTAATGGGTTGAAGGATCCTCCTATAGTCCCTAATGACGCTCGCTCCGCGAGTATTAGCGAGTTACTCGCTTTTCACAGCATCAGATTCTACATTCTGTTGTGATATCACGTTGTTTGAGTGAGACTTTTGCCTTGTAGTGAACATGTCACTGTCTTGCATTCACTGCTGGTCACTATTCCAAGCACTGATAAGTCTCATTTCTTGGCTTACTTCATTATTAAAGACACTGCGATGTAAGTGAACATCACGGTAGCCTCCCACATCCAAGTTTTGATCAAATCCAGCGTTGCTTAACGTAGACATAAATACTTAAACTAATCGCTCTATATCTTCGTCAACGTAACGAATAATCTTACACTTGATACATAAACAAAAAGATGCGAACCTACCTAGCATTTTGAACAGCAAACAAAACCGACAAATGACCTTGAAGTGAGGGTGTCATCAATAAAAGAAAAAAATATATAAAGAAAATAGCCGTCTGGTGGGTTGAAACTGCTCTCAACTTCCGGTTGAAATCGTGTCACGCAGTGCAAGGTAACTGTTCGTGAATTGCTGGTTTTATTTATTTATTTATTCAAATATTTATTTATCATCATAAAGGCGGCAAAAACCATAAAGAGGTCGTTTTTAATTTTTGGGAAGTCAAGTGCATTTTCGAAATGAGTTATGCATTTAAAAAAGTATCCTACGCGCATTTGTGAAGACTGGAAATGACTAACTTTATTTTTCATCTTGTATCATATCGGAGAGTTTGGATGACAAGGAAATACGCCCTCAACAGTAGCAATGCTGACAGTGAAATAGGCCATGTGATATCATTTAATATTCCAACTACTTTGAAGATACAAATCCTATTTAGTCTATTCATTACAATGAGAATACTGCCACGTTGATATGAGTGTATCAATTTTGCGTATTTACATAACTGTGCTTGTATACTTCTTAATTCTATGCAATATGCGTTCAATACATGGATGTGCGTGAATGTGCACAACACAAATATAATCATACACACACACACACACACACACACACACACACACACACACACACACACACACACATATATATAGATATATATATATAATATATATTATATATATATATATATGTATATATATATTATATATATATATATATATGCTGTATATAATGTTTAAAAAATCACAGTAGATGCACGTGACTTCATTAAATAAGGGTGTGTGCGCGCGCAAATATGCTGGGCACATTCGCTACAGCAATTTAAAAACAACGACCAAATAGAGTCATCGAGTTTTTTTTATAGTCGCATTCGTTTTTATAGATTGCTAGACCAGTGGGCGGATCATCCAAATTCCCCGTCTAGCCCAGGACTGGAGAGAGAGAGAGAGAGAGAGAGAGAGAGAGAGAGAGAGAGAGAGACGAGAAGAGAGAGAAGAGAGAGAGAGAGAGAGAGAATAAGGAGGAATGAATTGGAGTCATTCTGCCTTTAAAAGAATGAGAAGTTGTGAAAGTCAGGAAAAACAGAAGATGGAACAAAATTCGAAGGCTTTTCGATAAAGGTAAAGAACATCAAAATCCAGTGATGGCTGATTCCCACAGGGTAAACGTGGAAAGGGGTGGCCTCAAAGGTGTTACACCTTTGGGCTCAATGGAAGTGTGGCCAAAGTGGAACACACTGAAATTGACACACACACACAAACCATCGAAGTCACAGCAACATACTTTCCTAAGTATAAAACCCCCGGTCTTTGTTTAGCCTAATAACCTTGTTTGCTCGTCTGCACAACCCTTTCAGGTGCATGCGCGTGTCCACTGCGCATGGTGGAATATGCAGGCAATATAAACTAGCCTCCCCCCCAAAAAAAAAAGAAAAGAAAGAAAAATAAATAAAAATAAAACTGGAAATGAGAAGGAGGGCATATAGATTCTGAATGTATTAGAGAACTAAACAGATATAAAGATGTCGGAAAAATGAAATATCAAATTGAGAATGTCAGTAATGATAATAACTGCAATAACAATTACATTAAGCCTCCTCATTCCTGAAAGATTAAATTCTTAGAATCTTCGAGAACTTAGTACTCTGATGTGAGCGGCAAAGGGACACTAGGAACTGTCTACGAAGTCAACATGATGAGTGTATCCTTACAAAATATTAAACTTAAAATCTTGCCATACAAACTTTAGGCATCTGGTTTAAGCGGTAATGGATAATACGGTCCAAGAAGTCAGATGTAGGTCGGTGAATACGTGAAGAAGCATGAGAAAGTGCTGGCTGGCATTAGGCCGTCTCAATCAAATAGTATGGCAGAATTTCAAATATTTGATGAAGGAATAAGAGCGTGGTAATCAGACTACAAACTAATGTGAGGCTTTTGTTTGTTACGTTAATCTTACAAGTCTCTCTCTCTCTCTCTCTCTCTCTCTCTCTCTCTCTCTCTCTCACACACACACACAGAGTTATACATCATAGTCATGATGGTCTGGCTGACTTGTAAACTTTACTTAGCAGGCATGCCATCAGGCGTCACTAATTCAATTTCACTGGCTATTTTTGATACAGTTCGTTTCATTAATTGTTTATTTTACTCTAGCAGAGGACAACCATAACAATGATGTAACTACAAGGTTAAGAACATTATCCTTGATTTAACCTATAAAAAACGAACACCGATTCATAATATGTCACAAGAAAGAACTAAATTTCACATTTTCATGATCTCCCCCACTCCCTTCCAGACGAACAGGGAACAACGGATGGGCGGGGCTTCCCTCTCTGAGCGACCTCTTCAGCTGGTGGAGTACTCCAGAACCTTCGGCGGAGGCCTGGGCGGACAAGAACAACCAGGGCTACCAACACCACTACGGGTACGACTACGATGACTCGGGGATCTACACCCACAACGGCCAGGTACGAAACGACTTTACTACTATGAGATTCAGGGCCTATGTAACACTGTTTTTTGGACTTTGCTCCTTATCAAAGCATCGGATGTAGCTGAAAGTTGACATATGTATATTTAACAACCACACACAAATTTTGTCAGCATTATCAATAACCTAAACCCGATAGTTTTAATTTTTATAGAGTAAAAATTATCTAGCCGACGCCATGGCCAATGATTACGAGTCAAGAGTCGAAAAACATTCATTACGTAAGTAAGGTAAACACCGTTTGACGAAATGTTGCCCCGCCCATCCACCAGACAGAAACTCATTCACCTTGTTCCATCGGCTCTGAAACCCAAAGACTTTATGAGTGGCAGAATGATACATAGATGTGGGTGGGGTATCTGTGCTAGCGTAGCAATACTACTGTAGCAGTAGTGCCGCAACAGTAGTAAGAGCTGTAATATACATGAATTAAACGTTTAGGCCTGCTGGGATCCTTGAGGATCATTTAGCACTTCTTACAACTACTCGAGAAATTAGTTTTTATAGCCAGAAGTTAAATTCTCTAATCCAACAATGGCCATGATAGCCTTCAGTGTTATCCTGAATTATAACGAGGCCGAAGTGGGTGGAGCCTCATGAAGTCATCATTCTGACGATAATTATTGGTGAAGGTTTAAAGCCAAAATACGGTACCGGCTATTTTTTTTCTCAGTAAATAGGTAGATAGCCAATAAATAAAAATTGCTTGACATTGGATATAGCAGTTATCAAATCAAGCTTGTCTACTATGTTTTTGAAAATTACCAACTATTCCCTACATCTTGTCAATCTGATTGTGGCCTATAAAGTAGACTGTAATTTCTTAGGAAACTTATTTTGGGAGTTAGACTAATAATCGAAGTGTTTTTGTATTTATTAACATATTTTGTTGGTTTGTTCATTATGACAATTATCAGTGGAGAGGTTTCAGAGTTCATAAAGGTGTACTGCTTTGCTTGTATTTAAATTTGTATGTCATTGTTGCCAGAGGTATAGCTTCGTTACGTATAGCCAATCATCCATCGAGAAAGAGGGAAGAAATGCTGTCATAAGTTACGTAACGAGTGCGTTCGAAACCTTTTCTCTGAGTAAGTTGGCCCGTCTTCAAAAAAAGTCACTTTTACATTATAAGTATACCAAATTTATTCAACCTACGTAATGCAGAATAGTCAAAATTTATGTGTAGATATAATGTGTATTCTGAATAAGCGTTATATTTATGAAATGCATAGATAAAAAGTTATTGCGAAAAAACCGTGTTACAGAGGCCTTGAATCTCATAGTAATTGTTCACTGATTTCACTGAGGTATATGATTCTTATATTCGCATTAAACACAGATACACCAGGATATGATTCTCGTCATGGATAGGTACTGATTTACATAATCAACTGATTTTTCCCCAAGTGGGACCATTTTTTAATCACACAACTGCCTCAAGTCTCAAGGTCTAGACCTAGTATTCTTTAGTCCAATATCTGTGAGTGTATGTTTATGTAATCTATAGTACGTTAAGAAATACCTCTTAAACAATTCCTCTCAAAGCAGCATTTTCCTAATAAACAGTAATTCTTTCACAAAAACGACTTTGAAACACGAGAGACGATAACTGTCTTTGGTCACTCTGACTGCCATCTGGTCAAGCTGCCTGTCTCATCATTACCGCGTTATTTTTTTTAAAGGCGTTCTCTCCAAAGGATGTGATTCGAATTTGTCATTTTTTCCGGAATAGTTCCATTTAAACTTGGTTAACTTCAACCTGAATATAGAATAATAATAGCATTTTTACTTGTTTTAAAATGTAAACAAATATGAGATGATGACTAGCAGATTAATTTGAAATGTATCAATTCTATTGGATTGACAAGTACCGCGCAAAACAAACGTCAGTTTTTTCATTAATAAAAGACGTTAATTTATTAATATCAAAATGGTTTTAAACTTGTCAGTTCTTCCCGTAAGAGAAGTGCCACGCGAACAAAATCAACATTCGTTACTCACTTGCTGCATAACCATTAATGTTCTCTTTATAAAATGTGAATGAATTTGCGTCTGATGCTAGTAGACAAGTATTGAAATCATTAACCCTTTCGAAGAATCAAGTGCAAAGTAAAGAAAAGCGTAACATCAGCTAGAGCAAATGGTTCCCTTTTAAAAGGAAATGATACGGAATTCTGTTTATCTTTGGGCAGAAACATCGAGCTTGTAGCCCTTCTTTCAAGATGCGTTCTTTACAGAAAATGGAAATGATTGAATTCTTGCCGAAAATAAATAAAAACTTATGGTGGTGCTTTCGTCTTCTTTGGGATATCGCAAGAACTTCTCATGCATTTACACAAACCTTCTCACGCGCGATTCGATAGAAACGGAGAGCTAGGAAACCATCTGCTGTATGAGCTGCGATAAAAAACAAAAGACCTGCGGGAAAGAGAAAATAGAAAAAAACCATCTTCATTTACGGTGATTCAAGACCACAGCCCTGTAATTATGATAATCGGCTATTATCATGACTATAGTAATATGAATAAAAAGACAACAAAAATTTAGGCTAGACGGATGAAAGTTTAAAAAAATAAAAAAAAACTACATCAACAAACGCTCACAATCTATGGCTGAATAACTTTCACTGAAACTTAAATCAATGTGCTGTTAAAATCCAGAGTTCTTTTCATGACTTTGCGTTCCCGGACTCTTACAAGCTTAAATTTTAACTCCCCGTTGAGACCTGCACTTTATTTCCCATAATAAAATCTGCTTCTGTTCTATTCCAATGTCCATTTGGCTGAAGAAGAATAGGGCATTGTGTTTGGGTTCGCGCTTTTGTAACTGGACTATTATTAAATTAGAATTGAAAATAGGATTCTATTTTAACTTGGCCTGTGCAAGATATGTGCATTAAGGCTCTTCTCCTATCCGCCCCTTTACAAAGAAAAAATTTATATTAACTGACCTCTTTTTTTTTTCTGACTTATCTCACTCGGCAGGAGAAAGGCATTAGGTAGCACGTAATAATAGCTCATGCATTTGTGAAAAGTATACATATATGTAATATATATGTAGTTACAATATATATATATATATATATATATATATATATATATATATATATATATATATATATATATACATATTAGTTGAAGCCACAGGGAAAGCTCAAAATGAAACGACATAGTGCAAAATACTTTCGTGTATTTTTAACAAATCTTCGGGGCACAAAGATGTGTTAAAAACACACGAATATATTTGGCACTGTTTTTTTTTTTCAACTTTCCCAGCGGGTTCAGCTAAAAACAAAATCACGTGCTTACTTTTGCGATACCTTAATATATATATATATATATATATATATATATATATATATATATATATATATATATATATATATATATTGGAGAGAGGGAATTACCCTTCCAATTTGTCTTCATGTTTAAAACCCCAAAAAAGATAAAAAAAAAACACGCAAATAAACAATGAAAAACAAATACAAACAAATCATGTATGAATATTGTTGCTTGTGATCAAGCTGGCGTCATTCCAGCACGGGCTCTTGCTCACAGAGCAGCCAAGAATCCGTTTCAAACCACCCATCTCAAAATCCAACCCCCCGCCCCCCCTCTCGCCCACAGCAATATTACACCTACGACACAACGGGGAGCGCCAGCGACCAGGCAGCTGCCTACGCCGAAACAGACACCAACCACCTGCAGCAATACGCGGCTCCTGAAGAGGAGACCCACGAGTACTACGCGCATGCGCCGCAGACGGCATATGCCCCGCAGCCGGCGTACCAACAGCAGCAACAGCAACAGCAACAGCAACAGCAAGAGCAGCCGCAGCAGCAGCAGGCGCCCCACGAGGCATACAACGTCCGGCAGAGGAACAGGAGGCCTGCGACGAGTGTGGATGGCCATGAATACGTCACTTTGGAGCAGTGAGTTTTTTTCTCTTTTTTAAGCTTTGATTTTACTTTGGAGAGAGAGAGAGAGAGAGAGAGAGAGAGAGAGAGAGAGAGAGAGAGAGATTCCCAACCCCTTCTTACGCCAAGATGAAGGACCGGTAATAATTCTCAAATAATATAAATATCACATTTGAGCGAGAGAGAGAGAGAGAGAGAGAGAGAGAGAGAGAGAGAGAGAGCCAACCTCTCCTTTCGACGAGATATCAATACTACGAACAACAGATAGGCTAATAAATGTGCTTTACATTTTCAGTGAATTTTCTGGACAGTAAAACTTACATTTCGACAGGGATGTTGTTTTTGTCCGTCATTGTTTTGTTGTTATTTTTGCTTGTTCCTTTACTCTGGGTGTCCCATTCTATGCCCAAGTTCAGGGCAGGTTCGCAGCTGTTTTTATCTCCATTCATAAAACAACGGAATACAAATTGCAGGTGATCATCAACATTACCGTTATAATTACTATCATTATCGTCTCATCCTTCCACGGCTAGCCAGCATAACCCGATCGTAGCCAATGTCTCACTTCACGCTTTTACGAAATCGTCGAAAATAGGACTAACTTAACGACAGGGACTTCTCAAGAACACTTCGCGATCGTCCAGTGGTCAAAGTGCGTAGACACGTCTACGGAAAAAAATCGTATTAAACAGGTTTAGATGTTACCAGACAAAAGTGTCTGAGTTATTATAAACGATTGACAGCACCGTGATGTATGAATGTATATGTTGTTGAGGTTTTCTGCTCTGGGGTTCATCCAGATTCATCCATTCGAAGAGGAACTTGTCAGTGGGGATTGTACATTTTTTCTGGGGCTACCCTCTGTCATGGGAAAAAGCTTATTATTATTATTATTATTATTATTATTATTATTATTATTATTATTATTATTAATTATTATTATTATTATTATTATTATTATTCTAAATGTAAATACTATCCCATTTACCAAGCCTAAAATGATAATTAACCTTCCTAAGCAAGAATCCACAGACTAGACTGCCCATTTATTAAAAGAGAGAGAAAAAAAGAAAAAAAAAATAACGATACAGAAGCAGATTGACAAACATTTGCACTTCACAGCCAGCCATAAGGCACAGAAAACGATAAGGTTTATTTAGCAACTGGCATACCGCCATCTCCACCGCTACTTCGACTGCAAACCATCCACGTACTCCGCAAATGTCGCCATGTATTTAGCAATGCGCAACACACGCACTTTTTTCCAGCACACAATGATTCTTCAGATGCTTTCTTGGCGAGGTATCGATAATTTTGGGTCTGTTATCTAATAATAATAATAAGAATAGAAAATAATAAGATAATAAGAATAATAATAATAAATAATAAAATAATAAATTAAGGGAGAAAACAAGTGAGGTCAATGAAATAATGGGCCTAATACACACCACCAGTATCACAGAAACAAATAACTTGACATATGCAGGAGCAAGATTAGTAGCAGAACTGATGGGGATTCGAACAACAACACCACCGTCACAACCAACCCAACAGAAACCAAAACAGCAACCTCCTTGGAAAAGGCGCCTGGAAAAGCAAATCATGGTGATGAGATCTGACTTGAGTAAACTGAAAGAGATGGCAGAAAGAAAAAATGGCTAAGAAGCAAGAAAACAAGGGAGGACAATCAACGAGAAATACAAAGTACAGAGGGAGAGCTAAAGAAGGAAACTGAAGGAATGATAACAGCGGCACAAGATCAGGCCCTAAGAACCAGATATGTTCAAAGAACGATAGACGGAAATAACAACTCTCCCATATGTAGGAAGTGCAATACGAAAAATGAAACCATAAACCACATAGCAAGCGAATGCCCGGCACTTGCACAGAACCAGTACAAAAAGAGGCATGATTCAGTGGCAAAAGCCCTCCACTGGAGCCTATGCAAGAAACATCAGCTATGAAACTTCAGCTACCTTGCAGTAATAAGTGGTACGAGCACCAACCTGAGGGAGTGATAGAAAACGATCAGGCAAAGATCCTCTGGGGACTATGGTATCAGAACGGATAGGGTGATACGTGCAAACAGACCAGACGTGACGTTGATTGACAAATTCAAGGAGAAAGTATCACTCATTGATGTCGCAATACCATGGGACACCAGAGTCGAAGAGAAAGAGAGGGAAAAAGGGATAAGTATCAAGATCTGAAAATAGAAATAAGAAGGATATGGGATATGCCAGTGGAAATTGTACCCATAAACATAGGAGCACTAGGCACGATCCCAAGATCCCTGAAAAGGAATCTAGAAAAACTAGAGGCTGAAGTAGCTCCAGGACTCATGCAGAAGAGTGTGATCCTAGAAACGGCACACATAGTAAGAAAAGTGATGGACTCCTAAGGATGGCAGGATGCAAACCCCACACTATAAATACCACCCAGTCGAATTGGAGGACTGTGATAGAGCAAAAAAAAAAAAAAAAAAAAAAAAACTCAATACCCATCGATGCACATGCACACAAAAGGTCGACCTTACGATCTACTAAAAAGATCGAATAACCGACGAAAATAAATAAATAATAATGAATTAATTAATAATAATAATAATAATACAATAATAATAATAATATAATAATAATAATAATAATAATAATGATAAAAACAGTAAGCAGCATTGACAGTTGTAATATGGTACATACATAACATACATACATGCATAAACATATACATATATTATTATTAATCTTAATATTATTATATATATATATATATATTAGTATATATATAATTTGTTAATGTATATATATATATATATATAAATATAATATGCATACTATATCTTTACATATATATAATATATAAATAATAATATATATCGACGAAACATTACATATAATAATAATAATAATAATAATAATAAAATAATAATAATAATAATAATAATAATAATAATAATAATACAAAGAAAATACAAAGTACAAGAGAGGGGACTAAACAACACAATAGAAGATGTAAAACAAAGGCTTAAGGCCAAAGCACATAAGATCCAACGGTACACGAACAGGAATAAGGGATACAACAGAACAAAACTATCGGAACCAACCAGAAAAGACTATACAGCCAACTAAGAGGGGAAGACAACCACCCAGAAATTCCTGAAGCCGAACCAAGTAAGAGACTCTGGGAAAACATATGGAGCAATCCGGTATCACACAACAAACATGCAACATGGCTCCAGGAAGTAAAGGAAGAAGAAACAGGGAGAATAAAACAAAGATTCACAGAGATCACGACAGACACAGTCAGACACCAACTAAAGAAAATGCCAAACTGGAAAGCCCCAGGTCCCGATGAAGTCCATGGATACTGGCTCAAA
>NC_061091.1:76553913-76568913 GCF_015104395.2 Macrobrachium nipponense | reverse complement strand
ATAGCAAAACCGTAAATAAAAGGTTACAGAACGCTTCGCTAACGGTTTCCTGTCATTAAGTGACTGACAATGAACGGAATTTCTAGTACTGATATAATTATTTTTATAATTAGTATTATTATAACTATTTTTAATGGCGCTGCTTTTGTTGTCTGAATAATTCTATCTCAGTTATTCTACAAATTATCATTAATACAACAAATACAATAATATTATTATTAGTCATATGTAGCATTATAATCATCATTACTAAGTTGCATCCTGTTTGGGGTAGCTTCAGAAAAAAACGCAGGCAATGTTCAGCACAATATTCACCCTATAGGAATTGGATAAGGAATAAATCCATTATGAGCAGAACTTCTCTAAGTTCATAAAACTTCATATTTTATGTATAAAATACATCATAATTTTCACATTGTTGCAAAGAGAGATCAATGGGACTGGCAACCAAGTGCCAGTCCCATTGAAACAGGAAATGGAAAAATTAAGATAAATACGTACAATCAAAGTATCACATTCTTTTAGGCTTTGCTGTAAAACCGTCAGTATAATTGCTACTAAAAATGTTTGCAGATGTAATCGGACGAAGTCAATTAACTTCCTACGCATTCTAAAAACAACCAAGTTAGAGCAACAAATTCCAGCTAACTGAATTTTAGGAAACCTTTTCCTACGTTGCTTTGGAAATGATCAGTCGCTACTTGAACTTACAGTAAACCTCAGGTGTTTGGTACATGCGGCAATGGATCATCGTAAGCGTCGAAAATTAACAAGCGAATAAGTTAAATCTTAATCAAAACCACGAATCAAAAATAAATTAAAACATCATAAACAGTTTTGTAAATGTGTTGGAAATTACAAGAAAAATGAGTACCGTATTTGCGTGTTAAACCACTACAAGCATAAGGAGGAAAAAAAAAGAAAAAAAAGGAGAGGAATTTTACATAATATTCTGAAAATAGGATATCTCATACCGATGTTGCATTTTGAATTGCTGCCAGTTTTCCTGCAATTTAGAAATTACTGTAAGTACAAATTACTTCTCATCGCCTTGCATATGCTAATCTTTAGCAGCGGAAACTTTATAAGACAATTATAATCAAGAGAATTCAACGGTTCGACCGTATGGCACATTATTATGGAAACGACAAAGAGAGAGAGAGAGAGAGAGAGAGAGAGAGAGAGAGAGAGAGAGAGAGAGAGTCTTTTATGCTTCGGACTACTACATCAGGTAAATAATAATAATAATAAATAATAATAATAAATAATAATAATAATTAATAATAATAATAATAAGAAGAAAGACGAAGAAGAAGAAGAAGAAGAAGAAGAAGAAGAAGAAGAAGAAAGAAAGAAAAAAGTAGCAGAGCAACAATAAAAAATCTGATAATAACAGTGAACCTTTTCCCACTGCTCCTGGTTCAGTGACTGGAAACGAGCCACGAAAGAATAAGAACAAAAACAAAGAAGAAGACGAAGAAGGAGAAAAAAAGAAGAAAAATAAGGAAAAAACCGAACGTTACTCCGTTATGGAAATTTCTTAACAAGACAAAACAAAATTTGAGTTGTCCCGTTACTGTGTCACGGGAGTGGACAGACCTTCGCAGCTGTCGTAGCTTCTTCAGATCGCTATTTATTTTACCGTTGAAATCGCCGCTGAAATGACTATATTCTAGGTTTTAGGTGGTCGTCAAAAAACATTTTTGGAGCACTTGGTCTGTGAAAACCAGGAAAGAAATGGGTCTCTTAAATAAGGAGTGATGCAGAGTTTCTTGCTTTTATACGATTTGAATAGCTTGATCCTGTTCTGGACGCTTTAAAAAGGTGCTTGCTTGAAAAAAGGAATTTATTTATTGTATTGATGAAATATCCAGTGATAGTTCTGTTAGTTAGTGAATTCCGGGGAAGAAATGGTTTTATCAAATGGGGATTTATGAGGCTCTTGTTACTACTTTTTCTATAATTAAAGCTACTTAATTTTAGGTGTTTCGTATCTTTGGATGGAAAGTATTCTATTTCATGGCTCAAAATCAGATTACTATTTACTTTAGTGTTGAAATCACCGCTGAAACTACTTAATTTTGGATTTTTCATATCCTAAACCCAAGAAGCGTTGGGTTCATGGAATCGCGGCGAGAAACTATTCACTCAAAAGGAAGAAATTGAAGAATTCTTCGGTTTTGTACAGTTCAAACTAATTATTTCTGGTCCTTGGTTGCTCTAAAAAGAACTTTGTTTTTGTATCTGATGATGGTCCACTTTACCATTGAAATCACGGGCATATTTAATTCTATTCTCTGATGGTCTGGCCTTAAGCAGTTACATCACATGGAGGATTATGAATGATTTTCGTTCTTGTACGATTAAAGCGGCTTAATTCGAAGGTTTTGCTGCTCTAAGGAGGATGTTCCCTTATACTGGACATTGGATTGGTATTTACTTCACTGTTGAAGTCATCATTGAAATTGATACAAGGTGTTTTGGTAGTCCAAAGTCCTAGACCTAGGGAAAGGTTCTTTTACATCCAGGAGACTGAGGAGGAGATACAAAGCTATCCCTGTAAAATTAAAATAGATATTCTGAGTCTTTCATGATGTCAAAGGACGTTTGTTAGATTTTCTTTATTTTCATCTCTTTCCCTTTTCGGCAGTCGTGGCCGCGACCTGCAATAGTCGACCGGCTGTCAATAAACAGACAATGGTTTTCTGGAAATTTGTTCATAGCGTTCCTTCTGCTCTCAATATCGAACATAGGCTTTCGCTGTTGATATGAGTGAAAATCA
The DNA here is from genome assembly GCF_015104395.2 of Macrobrachium nipponense. Taxonomy (NCBI): domain Eukaryota; kingdom Metazoa; phylum Arthropoda; class Malacostraca; order Decapoda; family Palaemonidae; genus Macrobrachium; species Macrobrachium nipponense. Next base: position 76,566,131 of record NC_061091.1, on the reverse strand, counting down.
TGATTTTTTTTTTAGTTTTTTTTTCTGGTTATTAAGTAATTACGGAACTGACTTCAGCAGGCTGTCCTCTGTACAGGAAAGTTTCCTCTGTTTTTACAGGAAGTAGAGAGTTCTAGAGAAAGTGATGAAACATTTCTTTTCGTTCTTTCGGAACTTTTCCTTTCATAAGTAATTTAATGCATTTTCGTATGTTTTCGTTAATATCGTACAAGTATTATTTCCATAATTTTTCTCATTTTTGTTTTTCCTTTTTGGTTTTCTGTATAAGAAAACTATTGAGATGGCTTTGTCTGTCCGTCCGCACTTTTTCTGTCCAGCCTCAGATCTTGAAAATTACGGAGGCTAGAGGGCTGCAAATTGGTACGTTGATCATCCACCCTCTAATCATCAACCATACCAAATTGTTTTTAAATTTTTATTTAAGGTTAAATTTAACCATAATCGTGCTTGTGGCAACGATATAGGAAAGGCCACCACCAGGACGTAGTTAAAGTTTCATGGGCAGCGGGCTCATACAGCATTATGACCGAGACCACCAAAAATAGATCAATTTACAGTGGCCTTGATTATACACTGTACAGAAAACTTGGTTGCGCCGAAAAAAATTTCGGCTCATTTTCGCTTACTCGGGAGTAAGCTTACAAATTACTTCGTTGTTGTTGTTGTTGTTATGGTTAACCAATATCAAAATATATTAATTCCGAGGTAGAATGATTTAGATATTAAAGGACATTTGTAGCTTAATGCGTGTATATATTATATTATATATATATTTATATATATTATTTATATAATTATTAAATTAATATATAATTATATATATATATAATAAGATTATATAAATATAAAATATATTAATATTAATTAATATATATATATATATTATATATAATAATAATTCTTCATTAACATACTCCTCATATTACATCTCTCATATTATATATATATAGTATATATATTAATATATACAATACTACTATGTCACAAATCGCCCAATGATTTTTCCTTCACTACCACTAATTCCCTCCTCTACTTTTGCAGGCTGAACCGCATCGGGGAGGAATCAGTCAAGTATCTGAGCGACCTAGCGAAGGGCTACACCGCTGATGACTTCTACGCCTACAGAGACAACACAGAAAGCAACGAACTGAAGAGGCGTCGGTTGCAAGCACCGGAGTCCCACCCGGAGGGACGCCACCCTCAAAGACCTCAATACCAACCGCAACCCAGCTACGTCGAAAGCCAACAGCATTTCACACAGAGCTACCTGACGGAGGAAAACAAAGAAGGTCCTGAAGGCTTCCCCCATAAGGATGTCTTCAGCATCACTCAGCCCGATAGCAAGGAGGACGCCAATTATGAGACCCGTTCTCCTTACGGTTACTTTTCTTCCTCCAGTGGCAAGGAACACTCTTCCGAACAGCAGCAGCAGGACAGCGGGAGCCAAGCGATGGAGAAGCAGATGTTCAAGGTGTCTGAATTTCCTTACAGCTTCGAGAGGAAGTAGCTGAGCATGTTACTGTTTTCGTAGTTTTTCATATCTGTGTTCGGCCATGTGGACAGTTATAAGTCTAAGTCTACAGTTAATGTAACTTGCGAATAGCTCGATACGTAGTATAGCCTTCGCTTATGTCTATATTTTCTGTAGCTTGGGCGTAGGTCTATAGCTTGTGTAGCCTATTTCTGGGCATAACGTTTACGCTGCTAAAGACTAGGCCTATGTATTTTGCAGTCTACATTTAATTAATGTAACCTAAGAATAGGTATATTTTTTATGTAACCTGTTTCTAGCTCCTACGTTCATGCTTTCCATGCATTTCACAATAGGTCTACAACCTTAGGACTAGGCTTCCGTACAGTGAGGTTCCTACTACAAACATAGGACTTACGGAAGACCACCTTAAGGTTTGTCTTTGAATGTGAGGCAATTTTGTTCATAGACGTTCACCAAACTCATAAAACTTTCTTGTAATCTCTTAGATCAGTGACGATCTTATATAACATTATGTTCCCTTGTGCATTCATCCAAATTTTATTCTCTTAATCATATCACATATGTAATTACTAATTTATTTAAATATTTATTATTTTATTTATATACTCATTTGGCGAATCAGTCGAGTGTCGAGTACTACATGGTGCCTATATTATTTTGCGATGTTCTTTTGTTATTGAATTTCATACCGAACGCTGTCTTATCAATTCTAGTTTACGATAAAAATGAAAAACTTAACACAAATTAAAAACAAATAGAAATTGCCCCTGCTTAAAAATAGTTACCATTAATTTATATAAATCAAATTATAATTATTTATCTATTATTTCAAACTCGCTTCTCTATTTATTCTTAACTTGTTTCGGTCCTGTACAATTATTTATGTTTTCAGAAATGCCTAAAACCATCTTTTGTAAATAATTTCAAGTCTGTTTTTAATGTTATATTTTGTTTAATAATTTTCTTTTTCTTTATTGTTGATTTTCTATTGTTGATAGTTGCTTGTTTCTGTATATGTTGCCTTTATTTGTAAAACTCTGTGTATGTCAAGAATAGATTTTGTTTTTAAATTTTTTTATTAATCATAATGATGTGTTATTAAGGTAATTATAGAATAATGAAAAATCGATCTGATTTGTTGATTTTTTTGTTTTTGTTTGGTTTTTGTTTTGAACAAGTTTCCCGTCTACTGATCTGGACTGTAGTTCTTTATGCCGACGTCTAAAATTCTGTTGGCCTTGACGTCTATAAGCACACAAATACAGACGCGTGCACGAAAAAAAATCATATATGCATCTTTATACATGTTCACATACACTGTATGTATATATATTTGTGCGTGTGTGTCTGTAAGTATAATTATGATTACCATAATGCCTTTCCTCTTAACTTCTCGAATTCTTCACTCTTTTTGGATACGCTTGTCACTGAATAGCCTTAGAACCAAATGCAAGAAATGAAGTAAATTTGCTTATCAAATCCCTTTAAGGACATCAGACTTACTTCGTGTTCTTGCGTTTGGATCTAAGACTTTGTAGTGATAAGTGTTTTTAAAAAGTGGGAAGAATTCGAGAAGTTTAGAGGGCAATGTGATTATTACAACTGCATACGTATTTGGTGAAATGGGAAAATATAAGTAATGTCCATATTGTGAATGATAATTAGCAAAATAATTCAATGTATACCGAAAAAAGTGATTTAGTTATACAAGCGACATAACGCATAAGCTATTATGTATCTAACTAGTACAAATTTTTCATAGAGCAATTACGAATTTGTACATTTTTTAATTTTATTATCTGAACCGTTTTTCACGAAGTGAATACGCTGTAATTTCAAAAAGGATTATTTATTCATTTGCAAATCATAAAGTTGGTGTAGCAATGACTCCGTGAGTAATATAGAATTTTTGAGCTTTGAACGAACTCTGTTGCTATTTATTTATTGTAAAATGTTCTTAGTTAAGTAATTTATTGTTATTTATAACTCTATTCTTTGTTATATGCAAACACTGTGTTGCAAATAAAGATATCGTGAAGAATCGTATTTTTGAATATATATTATCACCTGGTTTCATTTGATCATTTTTCGTAATTATATCAAAACTACTACTGTGTCAACTTACTGATTTTTGACGCAATTTGTCATAAATTTATGAACTGACTATTTTCTACCTGCATTATGATCCATTGCCATACACACTAGATTCCTAAGGTCTGTTGCAAGTTTGTAAGAGCTGAAACTGTGAATGAGGTTGTTAGTGCCTTGTCCATGATGCTAATTTGGGCAACTTACACAAGAAGTTATTTTTTGAATGGCTGGGATTGCTAAGGTTAGTTAAGTTATTCCAGTTCAAAATACAACCATTCCTATTTTGCCGTGAGAATATAAGTGAAGTTCCGAAGAACTACATCTCACTGAGATGTATTTCTATGATAGATAATAACCGATAAATATGAACTAAAAAATATATACCAAGGAGAAAACTATGGAATGTAGGGCACGGGCAAGCAGCCTCATCCCATAAACCAATGATTAGACATAAGGAGAGGGCTGAACACTAAAAGAGCTCTTAGGAATCTGGTGTTTGGAACGACGGGTGACAATGAGGCCCAGAAAGATAACTGAGGAAGCATCCATGGCAGAAGAATGGAAACCAATTGATGGTGGAGGGAAAATATTTGATAGTTAGAATACATGGTAAAATTTTTAATGGCAATGAAATGCTTATGGGACAGAGATAAAAAAGAACAAAAGTGTAGAGCAACCATGTCAGTACTTATTGCCATCATTAATTACTTAAAAAAATGCGGTGGCTTATTTTCATATCAGGAGCAATTATTATTCCGATGCCTATTAGCATTTTGTATAAATTAGGAAACAAAAAGAAGAAGATGAAAAAAAAAAACAATTATACCATCACACAATTGCTCAGTATGAAGTTCTGAAGCAATGGCTAGATATTTATATAAACAAAAACGTAGCCAAAAAAAAGAAAGAAAAAAATCAAAGAATACGAAATCATTCCCCATAACACGTTCTATATTTACATACATATATGCATCACACCAACGTCTGACCAAAACATATGTTTCTACTAAAGCCTCACTTCGTAATGCGTATTACATAATCATCCTTGCGGTCTAAACGTTACAGAAGCAGCTATGTTACAAACGGCTTATGAACGTCTTCGTTACTGCGCCACTAAGACGTTAATGAGTCAATTTTGAAGCCGCCTCTTGATCTGTCATATGCAAATCTGTTTAGAATTATGGTGGCGTTTGAACTTGCGTCAACGCCACCTTCATCATCATCATCATCACATCACAAATTATTATTATTATTATTACTCATTCAAAGTGAGCAGATATCTATATTTACGACTATAGAAGCTTATTATTATTATTATTATTATTATTATTATTGGTTGCAGGTCCACAATAATATAGCACGTGAGTATATGGTCTTTAATGGATATTAAAAGCTTTCGAACCATGTACTAGGTTCATCTTCAGTCAAGTGAACATTATGACTTTAAAAATTCGTCGAAATAGACTTCTGAACAGGACAATTCTACAACGAAGAACGCAAATGAAGGAAGCGCTCAACAGCTCAACTAGGTAAATGCGCTTATGCACTACATGCACAGAACAATGCAATAGCCTCCCATGCTTTTAAGAACAACCATAGACCGAATTGGGATGGATCTAACATAATTTTTAAAAATAACAATGTCCAAACAAGAAGACTAGTGGAGGGCGCCGCCATGAACTTAGGAGAAGCTTTTTACGGAAACAAGTCGTTCGTTGGAGAGGACCCATTAGTCAATGTTTACAGTCTTTAAAACTTTGCTAGAAAATTTGATTTTAAGACAAGCTCTGCTTTTCCTCTGCCTGTTGCTGGCCCCTCTTCTGCTCTTCTCCCTCAGACAGATTACAACACAAGGGACGTGACGTCCACCAATGTTGCAGCTGCGCCGCCAGGGGAACACCATGCAGCATCATCATAGCCCACAAGACGTTCCAGCTGATTAGCAAACAGGAATTCGAACATCAACAACGGAATTACCTAGTTGGGCTGTTGAGCGCTTCCTTCCTTCATCTGCGTTCTTCGTTGTGGAATTGTCCTTTTCAGAAGTTTACTTCGACGAATTTTTAAAGTCATAATGTTTACTTGACTGGAGATGAACCTAGTACAAGGTTCGAAAGCTTTTAATATCCATTAAAGACCATATACTCACATGCTATGTTATGGTGGACCTGCAACCATTGTCTTCATTTTCGACACGGAAAACTGTGCCCATTATTATTATGATTAAAAGCGCTTAAATGGAAGAAACGAAACAGGACACTTGCTTACAAAGCGAGCTTCCATAGGAAAAGTGTCTATATGTGAAAAATGAGAAATAAAAAAAATCAAATAAATTAGAGTAAATCGATAAACAAATATTAATTGATTTATTTTGCTAATAGCAGTATTTGCTGCCCGGATAAAAGAGGGTTGAGCGGTAGGTTACCATGCCCTGATGCAAGCATGAAGGATCCCAATGTTTCAATTTTTTGCTCTACTGCGTAGGTGTTTCCGATAATCTAATTTTGTGTGGACAGGACTCTTATGCCGAAGACACACGCCCTTACTAAAAACAGTTAAATATGTATGTATTTATACTTCGTGAAGATTGGGAAATAAGTTAAGTGCATCTTGGTTGAACCAGACCACTGAGTTGATTAACAGCTCTCCTAGGGCTGGCCCGAAGGATTAGATATTTTTACATAGCTAGGAACCAATTGGTTACCTAGCAGAGGGACCTACAGTTTATTGTGTGATCCGAACCACGCTATGTCGAGAAATTAATTTCTAATCACCAGAAACAAATCCTCTGATTCCACGATGGCAGAGCGGGGAATCGAACTTAGGACTACCGAATCGGTAGGCGAGCACGTATAAACCACCCGTCCAACGAGGAACTGGGAAGATTGGGAATTCAAGGGTTAACCGATTCCGTCAGTCTTTCATATCATCCACCTCTGGAGACTGTGGAACTTTCTGTCTCCCTTTACATTGCCAGAAATACGGAATTCTCTGTCTCCATCTGGAGTTACGTAATTTCATCTGTTTCAGTTTAAGGGGTCTGGCTGTCATAACTTCATGATAGAAATAGTACAAGAGAACACTTTTCTTCCTTTGACCAGGTCGTCTCATCCCACTAGAAATGCGGCGATCATTTCTCATGCTTTCAACAACAATTCTATTGTCTGTTGACCCACTTTCCTTCAAATCCACCACATCAAAAAAGATAAAAATGTATGAAAAAAAGTCGGTTTCACTCAGGATGTCAATAAAATAGAAAATAAAAAAAACAAAAGATGAATTTTAAGAACAAGGAAAAGATGAATTTCGATTTCTCTTAAAGAGTCACCAGTCATGACTTGCTTTCATAGGCACTTTCTATTTCTTTTTTCATCGGTCTCGTTTTACTTAGTCCCGCAACCCCTCAGGCTCGGCAGCTATTTCTTAGCCTCGATCTGGGAAAATTTCCTGAGTCAGCAATTAGCTTTGATCTATGCCCTGATTTTCTGTGCGTGTGTACGTTTATCACACAAGAAAACGAGGTATATTAAGGACACCAAACTTGTTTACCAACGAGTAACCATTAAAATCTAGAAGGTACATTTTTCCCATTTTAAAACTAAGAAAACCGCTAATCGATATCTCATAACTATAAATCTCGGGATCCTGAGTTCGTTATTGCAGCTGAGTGGTATCGTTAACGTCTTGCCCTTGTGGGTCCCGAGGTCAGACCCCACCCAGGCCATTACAGATTTTCGCTGTCACATGACCTTACAGTTCCTGTGAGCTAGAGATTAGGGACTTGGGAACCGCCGAGACCTCAGGAATCATTGGCTAATCCTCTGCCATTGTTAAGGAAATACCATCCAAGAAAAATGAGAATGTCCCTGAAAACTAAGTATACAACACAAATATAATAATACTAATAGATAACCATTAAAATAAAAGTTTTCGTTGTTGAAAATATTCTCTCTGAATACCAAACTGAAATTCTGTTCTGGTGAAGTTTTCCTAATGAGGTTTAGTGGTGTGTTCTGGTATCATTATTTAAAAACAGCAAGATTGGTCTAGTCCAATCGGCGTTGACAGACGACGAAGCCAAAAACAACTATAATCTCATCTAATCCACATGTTAGTCCGAATGACACATACACAACTCTTCATCTGAAATCATCACACTCCACTAAAAGCACGAAAACAGGAAATTATCTTTAATATGTTACTTTCCTGTCGCTGATCACTAACAGTTGCGGTGTTTATAACGACATTTTAATGACAGCGATGCGAACTCGACGTATTGTATGTGTGTCAGCGTTCTTAACCTGCCGTAACATATGCTGGCTACGATTTTCTGTTGCTTGTAATCTTGTATGTTTCTATGTTATTAGAGGTATTGTTGGGACACGACAACAAAAACAAAATTACCTAAACTATACACAAGCGCAGACACGTACACACACACACACACACACATACATATATATATATATATATATATATATATATATATATATATATATATATATATATATAATGATATATATATATATATTATATATATATAATATATTATATATATATATATATATTATATATATATCGTCCAACAAAAGACATTCCCCAAGGAAACAGGGGTTTATGAAATCCCATGCCAGGACTGTGACCAATCTTACATCGCATTTACAAGAAAATCACTTCCCCAGAGATTAATACAAACACAAACGGTCAGTTAAGTATGGACGAACAGAACTCAGCTATTTTCAACCATATAAATGAACATAACCATAGAATAAACTGGAATTTGTCACATATAATTTATAGCAGCAACTGCCGGTACAATAGTCAAATGATGGAATCGGCCTTAATAAAAAGAGAGGCAGGTAATGAACATCTCAAAAGGAGCATGAGATTCAGATGTGATCGACAAGGTTTTCATTCAACCAACGCTTAAGAAGATTAAAGGAAGATTATCAGCGGGGGTGACCTAAATTGGCTTACCTGTGGATGGATCTCTTGGTTATATAAACCGACCTTTCTGTAAAATTTTCTCATTCATATACCTGAAGAGAGAGACAGCAGTCTCTGAAATATAGTACTTTTCTCTCTATATTTTGGTGTTTTTAGGGTGGGCTCCTTTCTATTATTATATATATATATCTAAGGAGCCCATAAAAACACCAAAATATAGAGAGAAAAGTGAGAACGTTGGTTTTCTGTATATGGTAAATTTGTATTCTGTCGTGTCTCTGTTTATTAAAACATCAAGAAAAGGAATTTTGTTGTCTGTTTCCCATTCAACTTTAAATTTGATACTGGGCACTAATGCGTTTAATTTTGAAAGGAATTCATTAAAATTGCCCCCCACATATATCCCAAAATGTTAGAATATCATCTATATATCTCATCCACAGCATGTTTTTGGGTTTTATTGCATTTATTACTGTAGTTTCAAAGTATTCCATGTACAGATTGGCTAAAACCGGACTTAAAGGACTACCCATACTACACCCGAATTTTTGCATATAGAATGATTCCCCGAATGAAAATACGTTATTAGATGCACATAATTCAACTAACTTTATTATTATGTCAAGCGCCAATGGGAAATGATCTGAATAGGGGGATAATTTTTCCCTCAAAAACTGAAGAACGTCCTGTATTGGTACTTTTGTAAATAGGGAATCTACGTCAGGGCTTAAAAATTTTATGTTGTGAAGTGGTATATGTGCTTCTCTGAATTTGTGACAAAAACCTTCCGAATGTTTAATGTGACTGGGAGAAAAAGTGCCTAAAATAGGGGAAAGGAGGCCAGCTAACCATTTAGAAATTTTGTAATTGAAAGCTCCGGCACATGAAACGATGGGTCTGAATGGAAGATTGTCTTTGTGAGTTTTGGGAAGGCCATAAAAGTAGGGGAGTTTAGGATTAACAACTTTAAATTTCTCTAATAGTTCAATACTCTTTTTGTCTTGGTCAATTAATCTTACTTTCCGGAAAAATTCTGTGGGGACGTTTTGGTGCGGATTTTTCGTCAGTTTGTCGCAAGTGTTTGTGTCGCTAAGGAGTTGGTTGATTTTGTCGAGGTAGAAGTCTTTGTCCATTATTACGATTTTGCCGTCTTTGTCTGATCTACTTATTATAACATCTAACTTTTTTTTTTAGCGAGCGGATGGCTATCATAAATATACGGGGAACAGGATATTTCTTATTTAGGTCAGTTAAAGCATTTAGATGTTATAATAAGTAGATCAGACAAAGACGGCAAAATCGTAATAATGGACATAGACTTCTACCTTGACAAGCAGACAGACAAACGCGAATGAATACCTTACAGCCGTCCTAATTCGTTGGGAAAGGTATAAGACCAACCTAAATTTGTCTAAGACCTGGACTTAAATTATTTAAGCTTCCTCTTTTGATTTTGTCCTTAGATAATGGAAACGGAAAATGGTTTCAAATCCCAACTATGGTAAACAACAATTAGCATCTGCAGTTACTGATACTAGCATACATATGTACGCAGAAATTACGTACGAAAGCGTAAAGTAACTAAGTCTATGGGCATATCCAGCCTCGTTTCACGGGCAGAACCAGCTCCGTTTCAGGAAATCCCTTCTCACCCCCAACCGCCTTCGAAGGGGGGAAGGTAGGATGAAACTCCATTATAAACCATCTTAGGGGTCCCACTCTATAACCCTGCCAAGTTTTCATGCCTATCGACCAGCCGTTTTGACCGTGATTGAATGACAGACGGACGGACAGACATTACGCCCATTATAGTATGATATGAGGGCAACAGGTCACAATGAGGCAACAGAAGTCAGCAACAGAGCGAGCATGCGAGCGACTGAAAAGTTCGGATATATATATATATGACTGGTAAAATGTTCTGTTACAACAGAATTCCATCTAATAAAAGGAGCCCATAAAAACACCAAAATATAGAGAGAAAAGTACTATATTTCAGAGACTGCTCTCTCTCTCTTCAGGTATAGCCAAAGGCTAAGCACTGGGATCTATGAGGTCATTCAGCGGTTAAACGGAAACTGGCAGTAAAAGGTTTGACAGGTGTAACAGGAGGAAAACCTCAAAGCAAGTACACTATCAATCAAGTGTTCGGAGAGGGGGGGAAAGTAAGACGAAGAAAGAGAATATGAAAGGAGGTACAGTAAAAGGAACGAAAGTGGTTGAAGCTCGGGGTCAAAGGCACGCTGCAAAGAACCTCAAGTAATGCCTACAGCGCACCGCATGAGGTCCACTGACGGCACTACCCCGCTACGGGGTTAGTCCCATCTAGACTGTGCCACACAAAGGCCCCATTAAGAGGTAGCTGGAATGTCCCAAAATCCTTAAAAACCCAAAACATCGCCTACAGAGCTTCGCATGAGGCACACTGTAGAGCAGTGTTTCTTAAACGTGGGGGGGGGGGGGGGGGGGGGGAGAGGTTGTTCAGCAATTTCCAGGGGAGGCGAGAGCCCTTTGGAAAAAAAAATTTCTCTAATTATATTTCGTTATTCTCTTAACAAGAGTGAGGAACCAATATTCAGAAGTTTATGTAAAAGTGCAAAAGTATAGCCTTATAACGCTACTTTCCTAAACTCTACTACTCTAGTTAGGCTCGTTGGGCTGACCAGGTTTTGTAATTATTGACCTTTCTTCCTCTTCCTCGAAACCCCTTCTCTTTCTCATTTTCTTTTTATTTTACTTTTAAACCTGGGAGGGAATTTTACTCATAGATGCAAAGCCAAGGGGCCAAACTCTAGAAGGGGCGTGGTAATATTAAGGTTAAGAGCCACTGCTGTAGAGCAACGTTCCCCTCCAACAATCCTTGGGGGTTGGGGGGGGGGGGGGGGTGTGTTCGCAACCATCGGTGAGAGGCAAGATTTATAACCTCTTCTTCGTCCGGTAACCGTAGTTGCGTGGACATTCCACCACACGCCATCGGTCGGGGATAGTCTACCACAAGGTGTCGGAGAGAGCTTGATTTCGTCGTCCGTGTCTGAGGTGTTTGAAGCTTCTTCAGAAAGTGTAAGCGATAGTGTGAATTATGTGTCTGCCAAAGGTGCTGCGGTGATGCATTATTATTACTATATTGTTGTTATCTATGTATGTAAACCCTCTTGTGAAGCAAATTTGAAATGTCATGGCAATACAAGGTAAGGTTCCGCTTTCACAGAACAGAGGTTTCCTATGTGACATGTACTGATAAAGGGATATATCGCAGCTAACAAGTAGAATACTAAAATAGATAAATACTGCATGCACTTAGAAAAAAATATAAGTGAGAAACAATCAACAAATTTACGAGGAACAACTACCATATAAAAGTACTTTTAAGCAGTTCGTAGCAGAAGTTAATATCAAACAGTGCTTTCTCGTGATTATCAAGTGTGTACTGCTTATACAATTCATACATACATATATGAAGTAATGTATAATTGTATGTTTACACATGTCCATACAGGGGTGCATATGGAGAGAGATCTACGCAAGCACGATATAATTCAAGTAAAAGAACATTTGTCCGTGTACATTCGTGCTTGCGTGCGTGATAGACTAACAACGCAAGCATGGCAGATGTCTAGTATTGCAAAACATCGCAGTAAAACTTAGAAGGGGCCTAAATTAGTGTGACTCACATTCTCAAACATAT
>NC_061091.1:76536413-76548913 GCF_015104395.2 Macrobrachium nipponense | reverse complement strand
CCTTCTTATTTCTATTTTCAGATCTTGATACTTATCCCTTTTTTCCCTCTCCTTCTCTTCGACTCTGGTGTCCCATGGTATTGCGACATCAATGAGTGATACTTTCTTCTTGACTTTGTCAATCAACGTCACGTCTGGTCTATTTGCACGTATCACCCTATCCGTTCTGATACCATAGTCCCAGAGGATCTTTGCCTGATCGTTTTCTATCAGTCCCTCTGGTTGGTGCTCGTACCACTTATTACTGCAAGGTAGCTGATGTTTCTTGCACAGGCTCCAGTGGAGGGCTTTTGCCACTGAATCATGCCTCTTTTTGTACTGGTTCTGTGCAAGTGCCGGGCATTCACTTGCTATGTGGTTTATGTTTCATTTTTCGTATTGCACCTCCTACATATGGGAGAGATGTTATTTCCGTCTATCGTTCTTTGAATATATCTGGTTCATTATTATTATTATTATTATTATTATTATTATTATTATTATTATTATTATTATTTTGGTAGAAGACCCTCTTTTAGGCAAATGTTGTTAAAAAGGATGGCAGAATTAAGCGAGTTGATTTTATATATTTTTTTTTTCTATTTTCCTTACAATTCGCTTCTCAGGCTCAGCGATGTTTCTGAGTAAACTGGCCAATATTCATATTGGGAATCTAAAAAAATTGTAAATGCTGAAGGAATCTTTTATTTAAAACAGGATATCAGGTCCAAGTCAAGCAGGGGTCGTCGTCAGTGGCGGTATTATTCCGTAGACGTAGTTCAGTTTGGTCCGGGGTCGTCTTTGGTTTAAGGGCTGGTATTGGTGCTGGTATAGCTGATACTAATACCAGCCCTTAAACCAAAGACGACCCCGGCCCGAACTGAACTACGTCTACGGAATAATACCGCCACTGACGACGACCCCTGCTTGACCTGGACCTGATATCCTAATAAAAGATTCCTTCAGCATTTACAATTTTTTAAAATTCCCAATATGAATATTGGCCAGTTACTCAGAAACATCGCTGAGCCTGAGAAGCGAATTGTAAGGAAAATAGAAAAAACAATATATAAAATCAACTCGCTAATTCTCCCATCCTTTTTAACAACAACAACATATTATTATATTATTATTATCATTATTACTCTTATTATTATTATTATTATTATTATTATTAATTATTATTATTGAATTATTATTATTATTATTATTATTGTTATTATTATTATTATTAGTTATTATATTATTATTATTATTATTATTATTATTATTATTATTATTATTATTATTATTATGCCCCTACTTTGTTTTGAAGGAAACCTAAACACCCACGAACTTTCCACAGAACAAACAAACCATACTTACAATCAAGGAAAAAAGAAGCATATGTAAGCATGTATACACACACACACACACACACACACACACAACACACACACACACATATATATATATATATATATATATATATATATATATATATATATATATATATATCTGTGTGTGTGTGTGTGTATGTGCGTGTACAACCAAAAGTAGTAGAAAAAAAAACCCCAGAAGACTGAGAAAGGGTAAGAAACCAGGAACTAACCTCTAAGAAAGGAATACACATATTACTCGAAATAAGGCAGAGCATTGGAACGAAATAACCATTACTTCACTAATACTGGTTTCTTTCCAGAAGCTCCCAATGTCCACAGGGTTACTGGTAGTCACAGTATTCCTCTTCTTAATCTTAGGAACTGAGGCCGGCAGCCTCAAGAAATCTGAGCATGGCACATCAAGAGAGAAGAAGGAAAAGGCAACAGGTGAGTCTCATTTTTTACTTACTCTACATCGGGTTTTAGCAGTTTAAGATGACCCCGAGAGGATTTAGAGAATTAGAAGGGCAAATATATACACCTAACAGGGATGACTTGAGAAATCAAGGCACAATGGAAGTAAACTTTCATAAAATTATCCAGTTCATGGGCCACAGTGATGGCTCATCTGCAGTACGTCGAGACGATAAACACAAATTGTTAACTTTCCCGTCTATCTTGCACATAAATCTCCTTCCAAGAAATTAAACCTTTACTTCCTCCCACAACTCTTTCCCAGTTTATGTCCAACAATGTCTAGGCCTTCCTCTCCTCCTTCTTCATCATGTCACTTCTGGATTATATGTACATTTCACCAATTATCATGGTTCATTATTTCCACATGTCTAAACCTTCCCAAAATTCTCTCATCGAAAATCTATCATATATTTAACATTATATATATCTTATATATATATATATATATATAGATATATATATATATATATATATATATATAGTATATATACATACACACACATACAATCATATATACTATATACATACACATATAGTTTTGTCAGCCTCCATTCAACATCAAGGCAGGAGCGTCGTAACGAACAAGCTTAGGAATCCGCAACTCTTGGGCTCTACTAGATTTAATGAATGCTCTATAGCATTTGTACTGTTATAAGGTCGAGCTATAACAATAAAACACTAATAAGCTTGAGGAAGAGAAGCTGTATCAAATTCGTATAATCAGTGAACGAGGCTGAATGACGCAGAGTTTGAGAAAATGAATCAGTCAGTCATTAAGTAATTTACGCTTTCTATAAAAACTAATAAACAGAAAACGTGAATTTAATGGCAGACACAATTTAAAACTGGCAGTCTCTCTATGCGCGTAACTGCTTAATAATATGAACAGAAACTGGAATATATACATGGTTTTCACCTCTTTCTTAGGCTCTCTTATGCAAAATATTTTAAGAAATAACAAATATATCGATCTTTTGTTCTTTTAAATCGATTCTTACTGTTTATAGTAGCAGGTTATCAATTACAGTTTTCTTACCCCTTGTGAGGACCTGAGAGTAAGACAGGTAACTGGGTACGGATAACTTATTGTTGTTGTTGTTTGAGATTAAGCTGGCCTTATACCAGCACGGGATCTTGCTCATAGAATAGCCCGTAGTAATTTATTACAGGTAAACACAGGCTATAAAGGAGGCTGCGGATGGATATGTAGTATCCTACCTGAAGAGAGAGAATCTGGGTCTGGGCCAGAAGGATTTGTGTTTTCTTGCAGACATATATACGTGGATATCTATGGGTACGATTGTTGTTCATAAATGAATTATATATCGCCGGAAATGCCAGAGAGTTCTACACACGATGAGGTACAATAGAATTTAGCAAGGTGTTACAGTGGAACGAAAATAGCGGAAGGACGTTGTCCTTACACCCCGATTGGCGTGACTTATGACATAAATTATTGGGATGGGACTGCTGGCCTCATGTCTCTATCCATATCTATTGCCACCAGCCACATCTAACAAACTATAGACTTATAATAAGTCTAGAATCTCCTGACATATTATTATGAGGCTAAAATACTCTCCCTCTCTCTCCAACAATCGCCTAATAAGACGACGCAGTTTTTTGAAACAATGATTTCGCTTTTAACAAATTTGCTTTCTGTATACGTACCATTGTACATCATTGCACATTGTGAGACATTACAATGGAAATTTCTAACAGTTTTACGCAACATTTTACAGAAAACAAGTTTCTAAAGTTCCTGCAAAGGTGACGTAAAAAAATTGGCGTGTTGTATTCGCAAACTAGGTCAGTGTCCACGGGCAAATATTTGAGTCTTTCTCAAAAAACGTCCTCCGTTAAGCTTCAGTGGATCGAGTATCAGAACCTGTAATAGGAAAAATATACATTGTTCTGCGTTATAAGAACCTTTTCTCGAAATACTGCTGGGAGGACACATATCTTACAAAATCTTGGAGTGAAATCCTTCCATCAGATGCAAGAAATTATTTGAAACTGGGAACCAATTGAGTTAATCAACACCGGTTCTCCCGTAGTACCATATTCTTACGTACACACACATACATATATACACACGTAGGCATACACAAACAAAGTGAGCAAGTGCAGGTACGAAGACACAAAAGAGTAATGAGCGCGCAAAGAATGTGCTCACACACACACAATTATAAAGACACGCATAAATGTGATAAAAACAGACCACGTAGACTAAGTTTCGGTCCCATGTCCTTTTAAGGTCTTGGGTTTCAGTACACTTGTTTTGAGGATTTCATTCAAAGCACACTCTCCTTTGTGATATATATATATATATAATAATTATATAATAATCACATATATATATATAATATAATATAATATATATAAACAAAACAAACTAACAAAAGATGCGCAATTCTGTCAAAACAAAGAAAAGGCAGAGTCTTACTACTACCAGTTAAAATGACGTGTGAATGGAAAATAGGGCAAGATTAAAAAAAAAAAAAAATACTTTTAGAACCCTGGCATGTTTTAAAATTCAGGCTATGAAATTAGCCACTAGCCTTCAGGAAACAACAGACCTGGTCGAATTTGAACTGTAAGGCCCTACTACCTTTGTAATACCCAAAGATAACCTTGGCATAGTATTGACTTGTTCTTGTCACTTTCGACCCGAATGTTCTTTCTTCAATGATGTAATTCTGTATTGGCTTGCTACACCTACACGCCGGGTTACCGAAACTCTTCTCATGAAGGCCTGGTGGCATCCCTCTAACGAACTGTTTGTAATATCTTATTTGGATTACCGGGCTGTTAATCAGAACAGGCATATTTTACGCCCAAAACACATGGTAAATTAAAAATAGCGTCCAAATATAACTATGTTGGAAAGAAAATGCTCACTTTACAAATTTCAATAATTTGCCAGCCCCACGACGAAATTCTAGGCAATATTCATCTCTATTAGGATTGCCAAAAATATTGTCCAGGGAGTTTTCGTCTTCATTCTTCCCCACTGAAATGAAAAAGTCTCACTTTTTGACGTCAATGCTCATTCTTATTCGTCTTGCACTGCTCAATAAAGTCCTGATTTGGCACTTATGTACATTTAAAGGTACATAGGTCACTCCTTTGTTTATAGTCGTTTTCATCTTGACGACGTGAAAGATAATCATGTTAGAGTAGCCAAATGCTAATCAAGCCAAATAATAATAAGCAGAAGTTACCAAATAGTTGTCACCTGTGAAAAGTGAATTATTATTATTATTATTATTATTATTATTATTATTATTATTATTATTATTATTACTAATATTATAATAATAATAATAATAATAATAATAATAATAATAATAATAATAATAATAATAATAATAATAATAATAATAATAATAATAATAATAATAATAATAATAATAATAATAATAATAATAATAATATTATTATTATTATTATTATTATTATTATTATCATTATCATTATTATTATTATTATTATTATTATTCTGGCACTGACGATGACCCCTGCTTGACCTGGACCGGGGATCCTGTTTTAATAGAATAAAAGATCACCCTCAGCATTTTTTTTAATTTTTAGAAATTCTCAATGTGAATATTGGCTAGTTACTCAGAAACATCGCTGAGCCTGAGAAGCGAATTGTAAGAAAAACAGAAAAACAATATATAAAATCAACTCGCTTAATTCTGCCATTCTTTTTTAACAGCATTTGCCTGAAAGAGGATCTTCTACCAAAAACATTATTATTATTATTATTATTATTATTATTATTATTATTATTATTATATTATTATTATTATTATTATTATTATTATTATTGATTATTTTTTTTTTTTTTTTTTGCTCTATCACAGTCCTCCAATTCGACTGGGTGGTATTTATAGTGTGGGGTTCCGGGTTGCATCCTGCCTCCTTAGGAGTCCATCACTTTTCTTACTATGTGTGCCGTTTCTAGGATCACCACTCTCTGCATGAGTCCTGGAGCTACTTCGCCTCTAGTTTTTCTAGATTCCTTTTCAGGGATCTTGGGATCGTGGCCTAGTGCTCCTATGATTATGGGTACGATTTCCACTGGCATATCCCATATCCTTCTTATTTTATTATTTATTTTCAGATCTTGATATTATCCATTTTTTCCCTATTTTTTCCCTTTCTCTTTTTTCAACTCTGGTGTCCCATGGTATTGCGACATCAATGAGTGATACTTTCTTCTTGACTTTGTCAATCAACGTCACGTCTGGTTGTTTGCAGCCGTATCACCCTATCCGTGATGAAGAACCATAGTCCCAGAGGATCTTTTGCCTATGATCGTTTTTCTAGCCATCATTTCCGTTGTTCAGGTTGGTGCTCGTAACCCACATTATTACTGCCAAGGTAGCTGATGTTTCTTGCACAGGCCCAGTCCAGGGAGGGCTTTTGCCACTGAATCATGCCTCTTTTTGTACTGGTTCTGTGCAAGTGCCGGGCATTCACTTGCTATGAGGTTTATGGTTTCATTTTTCGTATTGCACTTCCTACATATGGGAGAGATGTTATTTCCGTCTATCGTTCTTTGAACATATCTGGTTCTTAGGGCCTGATCTTGTGATTATTATATATTATTATTATTTATTATTATTATTATTATTATTATTATTATTATTATTATCCCAGATTACGCCAACGACTCCGACGTTAGGTTTGAACCAAGATCAGTCGCCGACGGACGTCATCCTTCCAGTAAATTCCCGGATTCGCTCCTGCCGTCCTTAATTTACAAGTCGTTCTTGGAAAATCCTTCCAGGAACAAAGGATACTTCGTCTTCCTTCCGCCTGATGAGGGTCCCCCACAACACGGACATTTAGCAAACCAGATTCTTTCCCATCCTCCTCCTCTTCTTCCTCCTACTCCTCCCCCTACTTCCCATAAAACAATTCCCATCCCCTCCCCTCCCCTCCTGCCCCTAATTCCCATCAACCACCCCCTTCCCCTCCTTCTCCTAGCCCCTCCTTCCCATCAACCAACCCCTTCCCCTTCTCCTCAACCCCCTACTTCCCATCCTCCTCCTCCCCTTTCTTCCTATCCTACTCCTCCTCCTCCCTCCCATTCTCCTCCCTCTCATCCTCCCCCTCCCCCGCCACCATTTCCAGAAACCCCTCCAGCCATTCCTACTTCATGTCCTTCCGAAGACCATCCTACATGCTCCGAGTCCTTCCCTCTATCATCTGAAGGATGTCAGGGGTCCTCCAGGTTCCTCAGGCGAGGGGAATCGGAGCCTGCGGGAGAGGAGGTGTGTGGAGTTCGGACCTGCAGGAAGTTCGGGCGAAGATACCACCTTGAGGAACAGAAGTGAGTATCACTCGTTTGTTGACTCTGTTGTTTTTTTATTTGTCTCGGAATATTCTTATTTGTTTTTAATTAGGAATCATTACTTGTCTGCAATGAATTTGTGTGAGGAATTCCATATGTAACTCATAGTTCTTAGTTTGTAAAGAGATTCCTTACACAACAATTGTGTGTGTTCGATGTGTTATCCTTATCACTAAAGGTTGGGGATGAAGGAAACACCGAAATACTAAAAGTATGTTCTTAATGTCTAATGAAGTACACAAAATCACAGAGGTGCGAAATAATGTGCAAGCAAGGAAACAGAGCGGTGCCGCACTGGCGAAACATGACTGCCAGACGGGCGAGATTCAGTCATTACATATCGTACATGACATATGAGAATAGATACATCAAATACATTGGGAGGTATATAAATGAACACGAAATATAAAGAATACATTACATTTGCATAAAGGTTCATATATTGTAGTGAATGTTTCTTTCATTTACCTACGGCAATGAACATTTTTGTTCGTCGCTAATAAGAACTGGAATTGTAGCATAAGATTTAGGGCCTAAATCTTATATTTCTAAATTTTAGGCCAAAGACCAAGTACTGGGACCTATGAGGTCACTCAGCGGTGAAAGGAAAGAAAGGAAAATTGAGAGTAAAGGTCTGAAAGGTGTCAAGGGAGGAAAACTTCGTAGTTGCACTATGGAACAACTGTTAGAAGAGGGTGGAAAGTAAGAAAGATGGAAGAGAATATGAACGGAAGAGCAGTAAAAGGAATGAAAGATGTTGCAGTAGCCCATGAATCACTTGGTTTTGGGGGCATTTTTGTAAATTTCTCTCTCTCTCTCTCTCTCTCTCTCTCTCTCTCTCTCTCTCTCTCTCTCTCTCTCTCTCTGTTGTTAGGAGAATATTCTAGTGTAGACTATATTCATAAAAGTCACGATTACTTTTAATTAAAACAAATTACTAAATTTCAGTCAACAAAAGTAGGCAGATAATTCTTTACATCAGTATTTCATGAATAAGTCTATATTTATTCTGCAATGTTAGGATATCGTATGAAAAATTTTCGAGGACACTACAAGCACCATAACAGCAGCAGCAAAACCTAGAATAACTACAACAAAAACCACAACAAAACGGCTGAATATAAGATAGGCCCATAATCCAAACGTCATAAGCTGCGTAAACCGACAAAAAGACAGGACATTATAGGCCTACGTCATTTTTTATGATCCTGTTCTATCGAAAGGAGATAATATCCTTAAGTAAATTCTCAGTAATTTATATCCAATATGACTTGTATAGCCCATCATACAGTAACCTTTTGTTAAACAAAGGTATATTCTGGTGTTGTAGAGTGCAGTCACTGCATGTCATACCCTCCCAATGTGCAAACGATTCCAATGAAATCGATTTTAAGACGATTCAAATGTATTAAAGTTTCCTGAAAACAACATGAAATACCAGTCTGCATGGCTCTGAGAAAATCTTTATATATAAATTTAGAATGGCGAACACGCTTGTCAATATCAGACGGTAATTACCAGGAAATGTGTATTATGATTTTACTTCAGGGGATAATATAACGTTTCCTTTTGATAATAAACACAACGTATTTTAGTTTGATAAAACAACCACTGCAAAATAAAATGAAGATAAAAGAGAACCAAATATTAACCAACTTTTCGAAACTATTTCCCACTAATCAGCTTCAAAGAATGGTCGTGACGTAATCAGTGGGGTGTGGGGGGGGGGGTCTTAGCTGGAAAGCCAGGTGGATTTTGCTATAGCATAATAAATATAGATATAGAGCATTTTATGGTTAATTTTAATATCTTTAGTTAAAGATATCAATTCTGCTCTATAATGACGTTATTATTAATCTGCTGTTATTCTATTCTATCATTACCTTGACGTGAGTTCAAGAAGGATTTGTTCCTATTTCAAAATAGCAAATTAGAGCTAAACAGTGTTAAAGAAGTTGGACAGTTAGGCGGAAAGAGGACCTTACAGTCAACAGACGAAACGTAAAAGGCAGAAAGCAACGCAGCTGGGGGCAATGGAAAGCCTCAAATAACCTAAATTTAGAACCTCCATAGTTTTTAAAAATGAATTTGATAAATATTATAGTTATTCATTTGAGTGGAGTGTATACGTATAAGAGAGAGAGAGAGAGAGAGAGAGACGCAGAGAGAGAAGACGAGAGAGAGAAGAGGAAGAGATTTAGAGAGAGAGAGAGAGAGCACTTTGCTTTCATTCATATTTTCTTAATCGCTGATAAATTTTTATTTTATTTGACAGGTGCAACGTGATTGTGTACAACCCGAATTACACCTGCATAGTCCTTGCCGATATGACGAAACCTTATCCACAGTGCTGTCCTCAGTTTAGGTGCGACGACTAAAAAGTATATATATATATATATTATTTCTGTTTTGTCAGAAATATTTTTACCAATCATATATACACTACATCTATATATTATTATATATATATATATATATATGATATATAATTAATATATATATATATACATATATATATATATATATATATATATATATATATATATAATGATTGGGAAAAATGTACTGTTACAAAAGAATTCCCTCTAATAAAAGGAGCCCATAAAAACGCCAAAAATATAGAAAGAAAGTACTATATTTCAGAGATTGCTGTCTCTCTCTTCAGGTAAATAAGTAAGGAATGAGAAAAGTTACAGAAAAGGCGGTATTTTTATACCAAGAGATCCATTCACAAGGTAGGTATATATATATATAGTATATATATACATATATATATATTTATAATATAATTATATATATATATCTATATAATAATTATATATAGATATATATATATATATATATATAATATATATATTATCTCTATATATATATATCATATACTTTACAACCCACAGTCGAGTACAAATGAATTTATTATAATTTATTTTCGTCTGTTGTGCTTGTTTAACTTACTGTACATCTCAGACAAATCGAAATCTAGGCTTCTTAACCTAACCTAACCTGACCTGACCTGACCTAACCGCCGCATCAACCTGACTCGGGGCAAAATGGGTCGACTTCCTAGGCCCCAAGCTACCCTGACCTCTAGTTACCTATGAATCAATCATTGGAAGATACAGATGCCCTTTCATCTACCCTTCCTAAATTCACCTAATCTAGAATCTTACCTAATTTATTGGAAAGCTCCTCTAACGGTCCCCCACCCCCCCGACACCCAAACCTATCCTGACCCAGCTGGCTGTAAATGATACCCCGTGGCACACACGGATGCGTATTACGTAGCCTAAGATGCTGTTTCATAAAGGTAATGAAAATTATCAATAGATGAATAATTATAAACGTAAATGTGTAAATTAACAAATAAAGGATCTCTTGAGATACTAAATGAATAGTCTATATTTCCTTCTTTTCAGAAATAAGTGATATACTTGTGTAATTGGGACTACATGTTTTAAAGTTGCCGTCTGTAACCACATTTAAAATTGTGTTAATTTTTCGCACATCGAAGCTCATTGGAAAACAAAAGTTAAAATCTTACTAAAATCGGCGTCATTAACCCAAGGGTTGTCACGCCAGTTTTAGTAATCATAAATCAATTAATCAATCTTACCAAAATTAATTTGTGCTCGATCAGTTACCCTTGATCTAAGTTACTGACACAGCCAGAAAGAAACAGGTTTCCACTCTAACATCTATCGTTAAAAAAGGAACCTGTCTTTTAAACTTAACACGAAGTTGGAAATCTTCAAGATTGAAAGTATGACAGTAATTTGTAATAAAATCATTCATCACCTGCAATTCTGGAACTTGCAATTGTCGTAATTCGTTTAATATCCATCTATATTAAATTCAACAAGGCAGTATTAGCCTTCTGATAGTTCAAAAAAAGTGATAACTCCCAATTTTCGTAATAGTTTAATCAAACTCTGGTTGCATCTTCCCAGACGGTAACTGACTGAGATATTGATCATTTGGAAAAACCTTTCACAAATTTCATAATTACTGTTGAATCTTCAAGTTAACTTTTTATTTCATTTAATATACCTTAACGTTAAATGTGTGTTCAGTCTTTACGGCAAATGTAATTTATTACAGAGTATAAAAAATGAATTACAATAGATTTTTTGTTTTAATAACCTCCCGACCAGAAAAATGTAATCAGTTTTTACCTTCGATTCAACCACCTTAGCCAGAAACGCTAATGGGATATCATTTGTTTTCATTGTTCAAACATCACCGTCAATCCGTTGACTAAAACGCATAAATCCACTCCATCAGTTATATTTAGAACTCTCATGTGTGTGTGTGTGTGTGTGTGTGTGTGTGTGTGTGTGTGTGAGCGAGCATTTGTACTTATGAAATTATAAACCCTGCATGAACAGGAATTTTTGAACATGCGCTGTCATTTGACTCAATTTTAAGATCTAGTTACTCTCTCTATGCAGAAGATTTAGTAAAAAAAAAAAAAAAATAATTGTAACAAATGTTACATAAAAGATAAAGCAAACTTCAGCCATATTCAGCAGTAAATGTGAGATCTATTCAGAATTTCAGGTCTAATCTGGCAACATCGCAGCCAGTGACCTTCTAGAAAGCGTTTTTTCTTTGTTCAATCAGAAAGCTTGGAAGAATTCGATGTAAAATAATAAGAGGAAAATGTCTGTCGTCTGGTGAAATCTGCGTGATGAACAGACCGCTGCCAACAAGCATTCATTTGTCAAGTAATGACCAGACCAAAGCTGCTCAACTACAGTGATTAAACCAGCGGTATAACTGCGTTACTGCTCCTGGAAGTATAACTGTCATATATGTATATACTATATATACATAAACATAAACATAAAGAGAGAGAGAGTCATTGGAAATCTCCCGGCACTCTCATGGAAAAGAAAGCTTTAGCGAAAGCTCATAAGACACTGAAAGTTTTCCAAAAGCCCTATCTATGGGGAGGGGAGGGGCGGGTAAAAATACCAACATTTCCCGGGGGAATATAAACTCACTGGTCTCAACGACGAAGCGAAGAGATATTGCTAACAACAGCAAAGAACAGGCCAACGAATACACGGTTGAAAACTACAGTCACGCTCGGCAGTCTTAAGAGGAGCGACTCAATTTCAATCAGTTCTTCCTCATTTACGATCATTCGCACAAATTGGTAACTCTCAGAAGCCTTTATTACCCCATTACGTGCAAAAGGTTTAGATTATCACGGAGCCGTTTCAGAGGCAAATCCCAACTACATACTACTACATACTACTACCACTACTACTACTACTACTATGATATCGGTGACCGAATTCGTTCTAATGAAATGA
>NC_061091.1:76491413-76531413 GCF_015104395.2 Macrobrachium nipponense | reverse complement strand
AAGTATAAATTCACGTTTGTTGATAATATGCTTAGAAGGCTTTATATATATATATATATACTATATATATATATATATATATATATATATATATATATATATATATATATAAGTGGAAACAATTCTTTTGTGTCTTTTACCTTAAGCATAGTTAGGTACCTGGTAGTGGCCAAAAGTAGTACCTAGTCTTATCCATAGAAGGTTTTAAGAAATTAATATTTTCTACAGCAACCTCTTCAAAGGAGTATATATATATATATATATATATATATATATATATATATATATATATATATATATATATATATATATATATATATATATATGATGTATATATATATATGTGTGTGTGTGTGTATACATATTTACATATACATACATATATTACATATATATAAATTAGATATATGTACTATACATAAATATAGTATATAATTATACTAAAATCGTTAATTTTTAATCAACCCGTCTACCTAAAAAGACGGTTAACTACTAAGACAGCCTGGTGCTCCTTTGGCGTGTTATCTACGCGCCGCCTACTCCGAGGTGTTATAGTAGATTCACATCAACCGTGCATTTGACGTCTAAGCCAGTCCCTTACGACGCTCCTGATTGGCTGTTGATAAGCAATCACAGGGGTAGAAACTCTCAGTCTCTCTCGAGAATTCACATAGGCAGGATGCATGTTTCACTTCTCCTGTGGGATACGTCTTTCAGGAGAGGGGGAACATACAACCTGACTATGTGAACTCTCTCGAGAGGCTAAGATTTTCCAGTCTGTTACTGGCTTATCAACAACCAATAAGGAGCGTCGTAAGGGACTGGCCTAGACGTCAAATGCACGGTTGATGTGAATCAACTATAGCACCTCAGAGTAGGTGGGGTTGAGGGGGGGGGGGGAGATAAGACGCCAAAGTAGCACACACAGCCTTGCTATGCCTGCGGTATAGCACGCTAAATTGAGAGAGAGAGAGAGAGAGAGAGAGAGAGAGAGAGAGAGAGAGAGAGTTTTCAGTTTCAAGACTGCAAATTTTCCGTCTAGGAAAATGGGAAAAAAAAAGTAAAAATACAAAACCGAAATGAGCGAATTAAAACCACGGAACTATGACTCAAATTCTGCCGAGTC
This sequence comes from Macrobrachium nipponense, assembly GCF_015104395.2. NCBI lineage: Eukaryota > Metazoa > Arthropoda > Malacostraca > Decapoda > Palaemonidae > Macrobrachium > Macrobrachium nipponense. The sequence continues at coordinate 76,530,287 of NC_061091.1, read as the reverse complement.
ATCCCAATCTTGCATAGTGGAAAAGAACGACTGATCTGCAAAGGAAAGTGGACGATTGCTTAATTGCTGTTGCTCAACTTCACTCGTTCGATTTCCGTGTCCTCAAGTCTGTCAGTACTTGACAGGCTCCGAAAATCATGATGGTCCTCGAGAGCGCTTTTTTTTTTTTTTTTTTTTTTTCTGTGAAAGAAAACTATTGATATGACTTTTTCTGTCCGCCCTCAGATCGTAAAAACTATTGAGGCTAGAAGGCTGCACATTGGTATGTTGATCATCAACAATCCAATCATCAAACACACCAAATTGCAGCCCTCTACCCTCAGTAGTTTCCATTTTTATCTACGGTTAAAGTTAGCCGTGATCGTGCGTCTGAACAACACAGGCCACCAACCGGGCCGTGGTTGGGAGCTTCATACAGCATTATATGCTGTACAAAAGACTTGATTGCGCCGAAGAAAATTTTTGGTGAATTTTATACTTTTTTTTCTAGAAACATATTTTTAGTATCATGATTTGACTTTGCTATTGTAGCTGTATCAGAATTAATCATATTCATTATTAGTAATAATCATAATCATCACCATCATCACTGTTGTCATTATCAAAAATTTTATAACAGGTGAAATTTTCATGATAACAGTGATAAAATATTATTATTATTATTATTATTATTATTATTATTATTATTATTATTATTATTATTATTTTATTATTATTATTATTATTATTTTCATTATTAACAAGTTTAAAAACACCAAATTGCTCAAATAAAACAAATAATGCAAAAAAAAAAAAAAAAAGTCACGTAACACCGTCAAGACACCTCATCGCACACTTTTCGTTATCATTATTATCAATATCAACATTCAGAAGACGAGCCCTATTCACATGGAACAAGACTACCTCAGGGCCACTGACTTGAAATTCAAGCTTCCAAAGAATACGCTGTTCATTAGGAGGTAAGAGAAGGTGAAGGGAAATACAGGAAAAAAAGAGATCTCACTTATTCAAAATAGAAAAATAAATTAATGAATAGATAAATAGATAAAAACGTACTAAAATGCCAGGAGAATGGCCATAGGGTAGTAATGCATTGCAACTTCGCCTGAACTTTTGCAGAAATTTGAGAAGATAAGACGAAATATAGATCAGTAATAATCAAAGTCATTAACACTAATACTTTTATTTTTAACACGTGAAATTTCTAAGATAAAAACGAGAACAACTGAAAAAATGTCCTCAATAAAACAATAGAAGTAACAATAAAAAGAAAAACTCAAGTAGCGCTGTCAAGCCACCCCATCACATATTTTTTGTTGCAAAAGACGAAACCTAGACCCTGTGCTGGCATAAGGCCGGCTAAATCTATAACTTAATTGGCACATTTTATTCTCTACAGCCACGCACATAGAGAGTACACTGCGACGAATTTGCTAATTTAGCACTTTCAGAGGAGAGAGAGAGAGAGAGAGAGAGAGAGAGAGAGAGAGAGAGAGAGAGAGAGAGAATTATACATAGTTAACATTCCCGTGCCTCCAGTTGGAGTAAGATTAGCGTCTACATTCTCAAAACTCTCGTCACTCAGGTGTGAGAATCGTAAATGGTCGCTTTGTCTGAGAATACGCTGAGGAAGACGAGATATATCTCTGTGACCTTTCAAAAAGGATTACTTATGTCTCTTCAGTAATGCATATTTCATTACGTATCATAAATGATACATTGTGACGTTTGTGTCTTTATTCATTTACCTCCACTTATCTTTAGTTGACAAATAAATGATACATCAGTTATCTCCCATTATCTTTCGTTGGCCATATTCAGTAACGTATTTTTATTCATGGATTACTGATGATGCATATGTGATAATGTATCATGAACAACGTAACTTTAATGACGAATGTTCCTAATAATATCTTTAATATCGCAACTTTGAAAATATACTTTTAATGATGAATACATTATATACGTATATTTAATTATGTACGTTTATATGACAATCGTATATCTTCATAAGCCTATGACTGTACACTTTCATTTACGTACATTTAATACTGTATTTAATATAATATATCTTTAAGAGCTCGTATGAAAGACAACTATGAGCTTAGTCAAGGGAAATATCTTCAAAAATACAACTGAGCTAAACCTTTCGAGGCAATGAAAGTTCTGATTTGGCAATGTCCGGCTTTTTTCTTTTTTCGCTCGAGGAAGCCAAAAAAAAGGTCGCTCGAACACCTTTGAATAAGACCCAAAATACTTTCCCTTTTGAAATGATTCGTTTACGTTTAGTGCGTAGCATGACTTCAGAGAGTTTCCACATCGCCATTCGAGAATGAGGATTCAATCGTAGATTTCTAAAAGTGCAAAACCTGTGGCGGTCTCCAATATTTAGTCCGAGGAGCAAAGCAAAATGAAAGGGTAACTCTCTCATGAGATTTATAACAGTCACATTCGTTCCAAACGCGGATAAAAGAGGGGAAGGCTATAAACATAAAGCTCTCAGTATTCTCAAATGTTATTAGAAAATAAAGTTAAGGAAGAAATGGAGGCAAATGGTTACCTATTTTTCCGCTTACGCTATACGGCAAATTTCAGAGGTATTAAGTATTTACAAGTTGAGTTAAATGAATGCTTTTTTTCTTTGCGATTACAATTTCCTGAGAGCACGTCTCTCACACAAGGTTTAACTCTAAAACTGTGAATCATAGGAGGAATTGAGTTCAAAAAATCATTTTTACTTAATTTATAATTTTTGCATTACTCAGTCAGCAGTGATAGTTAGTAAGTTTGAGAAAGTATAGCCAGGGGCCACCAGCTTGATTTACCGAATTCCTGAATTTCTTCCTGAAGTAGCTCAAATGAGAGAGAGAGAGAGAGAGAGAGAGAGAGAGAGAGAGAGAGAGAGAGAGAGAGAGAGAGAGAGAGAGAGAGTTTGATTTCATTTATATAGATTTTTGGCATTATGCCAAGCACTGGGGCAACTAAGGCCATTCAGCGCTGAAACGGAAAGTGACAGTCAAAGGTTTGAAAGGTGTAACAACAGGAGGAAAACCTCAAAGCAGTTGCACTATGAAACAATTGTTAGGAGATGGTGGACAGTAAGATGGAAGGAATGACAGTAGTTGCAGCTAGGGGCCGAAGGGACGCTGCAAAGACCTGAGGTAATGCCTACGAGAGAGAGAGAGAGAGAGAGAGAGAGAGAGAGAGACGGTGCGAGCAAAAGAAGCGCCCACATCATGAGCGTTAATGCTCGACGGAGCCTTAATAGTTGTGGTGGTAGTATATGAAAAATGTCATTTTCAAGAACCCCAAAAGAAGAGCCAGTGACCAGGAACCCCTTCTGCCGAATTTCATGGCGCATCAAGAAACTTGAAGTTGAATGGTGTCGTAAACGCAAACCAACATGCATTTATTCACAAATGTTAAGAAGGTAACCAGTCACAATGAAATACTACTAAGAAATTCGCGAAATTTTTTTAAATTGAGCTCAGTAGTCAACTATCTTTGAAATAAGGATGACACTGGCTTTCATTTCGGCCGTTATTCGGACAACCTACCCCGTGCGGGATTCTGTTGTCAGTAATTGGATACTGGAGGGTATTAAGGGCATTTGCAGTGCCTAATCGGTCATTAGTAGCATTGATTACTATGTTATTTGTTCGTTCTTTACAGTCTCTCCTCATTTTGATCCCATTTTTAATATCACACTCAAACAATATTTTCCTTGATGGTCAGTTATCAAAGTCTACATATAGTGATTTCATTTAGCTACTTTTCGCTATCGACCCAAGATGTCCCTTCAACTTTAACTTTCCATTATTGACCCCAGGTGACCACATTTTATTCTACAGCTAAAATTCACCCAAAAATTGGGAGAATACCGAGGCTAGATGCGACTCAAATTGGGAAGCCATCGAACCTAATTTCGGTTTAGTTAGCAAGAACGGAGCTAATTATCCACAGCAGTTACGAAGAAAGCGAATCTTCGTTGATCTAAAATCAGAACGAAATTCTATCCTTCAATTTGAACCAAACCATCAACGATTTAATTCCCAATTTACCTAAATTAAGACGCAACAGCACATAATTTCGCCTGAAGCTGGAATGCCTCAGGACCTTAAACATCGACCGAAATCAAGACACGAGATGAACCTCAAATATCGACCGAAATCAAGACACGAAATGAACCTTCGACATCGACCGAATCAGAAAAACCGCGCTTTGCCGCCCACGATCAATCATCACCCAGCCAGTGAAAACTGATTTCTAGAGAGCTTTCTTCGGAACGCCATCCACAACAATCGCATCTCCCGAATGACATCAAGCTCCACCAGACGGTAACAAACGCAATGGCCCTTAACTGTAGCGAAATCTGTTTACATCAGCTGATGCACAACTGAGACTGAACAGTTAAGTGAGCGTAATGTCAGTGAGGCAATTCACACTGAATTATTCGTTAGAGCGAAGACCGTAGGTAGGATGGACAACCTGGTGCTCTTTTCCAGTCCAGGCCAGGGAAGGGATGGAAGACTGATTGTAAGAGTTAGGAATTATAAGGCAGAGATAGAATTCCAAAGCTTAGCAGCAGAAGGAAAGAAACAGTTACTAGAAAACTGCCTGATAGCAAAAGTTTAGGCTGATAGAACAGCCTGAAAAAATAAACATGAAGATATATAAACGGGCCAGTAGGTTTTATTATTATTATTATTATTATTATTATTATTATTATTATTATCATTATTAGTAGTAGTAGTAGTAGTAGTAGTAGCAATAGTATTTGCACTCCAGCTTGTTCTTTCAGATGTGACTGATGAATATTTAAAATGCACGTCATGCATAAAAATGGAAAAAAGATGAATTACAGATACAGAGTGAAATTACAAGTTTCTCTTCAGCTTCCATGAGAGAGAGAGAGAGAGAGAGAGAGAGAGAGAGAGAGAGAGAGAGAGAGAGACCTTATTTTTTTTTTCCACGTATTTTCTTCGTTGCTTTCCACTACAACGTATTTGTGTCAATGGAATGAGACCTTGCTCTTCACAGAATCTCTCTCTCTTTCTCTCTCTCTCTCTCTCTCTCTCTCTCTCTCGTCTCTCTCTCTCTCTCTCTCTCTCTCTCTCTCTCTTTAACAAAATACAGCTCTGGGAGGAACAACATTTTTGAGTCACTGGAAGAAGACCTTACTCCACATACAACCAGCTCCCCCCCCCACCCCTCTCTCTCTCCCTCAAACACTACCAAAATGCATCTGTGGGTGGGGGGGGGGGGGTGGGGGGGTGGGAAGCCACCTGCTCCAATCATTGCAATAAGCCCCTACCTCACTTTCCCCCAAAAGAGATTTCTCTGCTTTTGGGCATCGGAGAAATATCCCACTTTCTTTTTCTCTGGACAATACCTCGCCAGCTGGCCAGAGAACAAAACTCTTCGCATTATCGTCAGGCGTGAATGCCCAACTAACCTTCGGCATCGAGAAGTCAGTATGTGCCCACCATGGGGTATGCTCGGGTAGGGAGTCTTCGGGAGTGAAAATATGGGGCATGAAACGGCTCGCTTGTCAATAGCGATTTCTCTCGCACTTGGCATAAAAATTTCTTGAGTAGGAATCACAATTGCAGTGACAACAGAAATAATAATAATAATAATAATAATAATAATAATAACAATAATCATAATTAATAAATAATAATAATAATAATAAAATCATAATAATAATAATGGTGAAAGGTCAAGCATTGATGATAGGGTAATCTTATATATATATATATATATATATATATATATATACATATATATATATATATATATATATATTGAAAAATACATATACGACGAAAGCTTTCGAGAACCTTATCAGGAGAATCGAGCATGTTCTCGAAAGCTCTCATTGTATATATATATATATATATATATGATCTATATATATATATATATATATATATATATATATATTTACTTTTACATCAATGTGACTTTTTTCACCGTTTTCGTGACTCATATGATTATGAGATTTTTATTAATAATAATTAAATAATAATTTAATAATAATAATAATAATGATAATAATAATAATAACTACATAAACCCTTGAGAAAAGAGTAAAGTAGATGTTCCTACCTCATGTAATGCCAAAAGGGACTGAGAATGTTCAACAGACCCTAGTCTTCTGGGTCAAAGCTTAAAAAAGACCTTTAGTAAAAATAAATGAGTAAATAAAAAAAATAAGAAATAAAAACAAATAAAAACGTGATATTTCAAACCTGCACCAAACGTCAGCAGTCTGGGAAAAGTGCCAATGGGCCACAAAGAAGCACGAAAACCAGCAGGATTAGCCTAAGAGCAAAACATTCAATTTTCAATGACTTGCAAATGCATATTTTTATGTTGTTATAATAAAAATAGAGGAACTGGAACTTGCAACACACTTAGCAAGCTGGTGTAAGTAGCAATGGGATACAATGAGGCCATGTGGCCAATAAACTAAGTAGTAGAGTGAATAATATATTCAGTTATTAACGTCACATTTAGGCGCATAAGTCTTTCAGGCGTCAACCGAACATTACCAAGCGTTACTGACACTTGCATCAATCCTTACTACTCTAGTACAACCGACGAGACAGCGGGCTACAACGAGATCCAAAAGTGACCAGAATATGACAGAAGAGCATTCAGTTTTTTAATTATTCGCGAAACTCAATTATAGCCTCCCTGGAATGTCTTCCTGGACTGCACTTCTCGCTGGGAGCAGTTCAGAACGGTTCAGAACGAAAGGCGAAACGGCGTGGGACCCAAATTCTCGCCCTCCCCACCCCTCCCCTTCCTTCCAACTCGGCGCAGTGATGATCACTTTCGTTCGGTGCCGGGAACGGGAGAAATCAAAACCTCTGGAGGGCCAGTAGATAGCGGCTGGAAGTCGCCAGAGAAGGGTGAACGCGGCCAGGTGCTCGAGAAGATGCTCAGTTAACGGAAGCTTCCAGTTTTATAGACCGGCCGTTCAAAACAGCCTGCGACTTCGAGAAGCGATTTCGACAGAGTTTCTGGTTGAAGGTCTAACTTTTGGCGGATATTTTGTTGCGAATAACTATTGATAATAGTCAAAATTTCTGCGGACGTTTGGGTGTCCGAAGAGTTCAAGATTGCGGACACTAGCAAACAGCTGTTAATGCAGGAGTTCAAGTTCTGCGGACACTGGCGAATTTTTGCTTATAGAGGAGTCACATTTTTTTGCCGGAAATTAAGCCTTCTAGCAGACGAGGTATCAACTCCAGTTGCTGCATCGTTAAAATCTTGACAGACATTATTAACAAACAACAGTTGATAGCAACGCCTAAGCCTTTCGGCACCAAAGGGATCAACTACATTTGGTAGAAGCGTGAAACATTTTGAAAGAAACTAAGTTTTTAATGAAGTTTTAGAAACTTTGCGAAATCTCTTTGCTTTGATCAAGCAACACTGAAAAAAACTATGCAAAAATACAACATACTATATGGGACATAACATCAATGCGACCTGACCATTCAGGTTAACCCGATTCGAACGAAATCGTGACAAATTCGAACTGTGCTTCGGAAACGACAAAAACAAAAGTGACCCACGAATAAAATAAGGCTGAAATAACAGTAACATCGGATAATAACGTTATCTAACATGAAATTACAGCCGTGTGAACAACGTATAACCTCATTTGAAAACGCGAAACAGTAAAACATCCTGCAGTGACAACTGACGTTTGATTTTTGGGAAGTGTCTCGTTTGAGTTGCAAAGTCTCATTACCAGGTGACTCTGAAGTGTCTCTCGCTCGGTTCACGACGTCAGGAAACAAAGATGGCGCTGGGCATCACGACAGTAGTGACGTCATTTGCTATCCTGGCCATTTCATTTAGCCTTCAGGCGACTGAAGCTGCTCCCAAGTGGAGACCCCCTGCCGTCAGTAATAGAAGGAGTTCAGGTAAGCTCTCTCTCTCTCTCTCTCTCTCTCTCTCTCTCTCTCTCTCTCTCTCTCATTGGCATTACATAATTCCATGAATTTTTGCTTTGAAGATTTGATGAGTTGCTGATGGGCGGTAATGGTATGGAATTTGACTAAACTGTGGGTTTATACGTGAGCAATTAATGGCAAAATATGGCAGTGATCTTGTCTTGCATTTTCTCTAAACCTACCATTATCAGGGGAAATTGCTTACACAATACACACACACACACACACACACACACACACACACACACACATATATATATATATATATATATATATATATATATATATATATATATATATATATATTGCTCCATGCGTCATTTTATGACACTTGAATTTTCGTCTAATTTTTAAGTTCTTGCTCAAAGTACATGTAAAGTAAAATAGAAAAGCAAGAAGAGTTGTTTATCATTTCAAATTCAAGTGATTGACCTAGGGCTGTTTGTCATCTTCAGAGAAAGTAGCAGCAAGGTAGTGTCAGGGAAAATTAGCTCGAACTCATTACGCTGTCAAATAAACCATAAACACTCCCAGAGTCTCGTCTGCATAGAAACGACAGCTTAGTGTCAAAATATATCAGTTTAGATTCGTCTTGTTTGTCACATAGTTTGCATCAGTTCTGTCATTCAGAAACCCCCTCTCAGGTCATAGCGAGTACAACAGAAGGTCATTAGGACTCTCCTTTGGGATCCCCTCAGGATTCGCTACTTAGCATTAGCACCGATCACATCTTTTAATAACACCTGCATCACCCCTTAACGACATCCTTCAGCCGGGACCAGGAAGCTGACCATCCCTCAAGTCTATTGTAAGAGTCCCTGTCCAATTCCATATAATCACCTTCAATGTCCTCTAGCTGTCATTAAGCACCTCACACTTGTCTATCGGCTAGCAGGCCAATTCCCTTACGGTCATGATACCCTCATTAACACCTACACTCCGGCAGCCATCACCTTTTGACCCATCTACAGGTCATTTAAGATCTGACCTGACCCTTGCCTTTCGCACCTAGTAACTTTGCCCATCCTAACCTTTCTCTCCCTTGAGATGCCCTTCTTTTGTTGTAAAGACCATACAGACACAAGATAATGTCCAAATACTGTTTTCTTCTAGCACTGTCTGAGGATTAAGGTCTGTGTGGAAGATTTGAACAACACCAGCTGACCATCGAAAACATTCAAGATGGTGACCACACTGATGAGGATATAAGCACTCCTGTTTGCCCTAAGAAGTCAGTTAGGTAGAAAGCCTTGTCATGATACCCTACGCCTGTAGGTATCTCTGGACCCAGTTGTCAATGGTCCAAGCACCGCATTCAATCAGGTTGGCATCTTATATTCAGGCTTAAGCAAGAAGCCTACAATTCCTTCCTGGACTTATACCCAGATGAGCATTCCACTATATCTCATACCATACCGCTCACTTCAGCCTTGTGTGACCAGTCTACTCCGGTAGCTCCCAACCTTCTCCATTCACTGGTAACGTGAAGATAATATGTTCCTCGACGATGAATTCTACTGACTCATCAGAATTACTGGCAGTCCTGTTGCGTCCATCTGTGTGTCAAGCAACGGTGTTTTTGAACCATATGCCAAATGCATTATATTCTCAAGTGATCACAGATTCTGTATATGAGTGGTGCAATTACCTGCTGTTCTGTAAAAGACTCGTCGAAGAGAATCCCACTTACTCTTAGAACATGTTAATCTTAGAAGCCAATTCTAGTTATTTAGTTACATCAATTCGTACCTGGCGTGGCACTAGATTGTCTTTGTAACCCTTTTAACGAAGTAGACAGTGCCACAAGAGTTCTATAGAAGCCCCTGTAATATCTTTGCATTTTAAATGAAATTATACTTTATTTTAGTGGACTCATAGGTCTTTTCTTAGTTCCTCGCTGGACGAGTGTATTTTCGCACTCGGCTATCAGTCCGGTGGTCCGAAGTTTGATTCTCGGCTCGGCCAACGTGGAATCAGAGGAATTTAATTCTGGTGATAGAAATTCATTTCTCGATATAATGTGATTTCGGATCCCACAATAAGCTGTAGGTCCCGTTGCTAGGTGACCAGTTGGTTCCTAGCCACGTCAAAATATCTAATCCTTCGGGCCAGCCCTAGGAGGGCTGTTAATCTGCTCAGTGGTCTGGTTAAACTAAGGTATGCTTAACTTAGCGCTTCTCTTGAACCAATTTAGCAGACTAGTATAATTTTCACTGCATTAACCTGTTTTTCTGTTCACTGCCCCTTTTGTTAAAATATCTAAAGAAAAAATGACGGCGTTAAAACATTTTTTCTTTTGTTGAAATATATCTACAAAAAATGACAATTACATTAAAACACCTTTCTTTTGTTGAAATATCTATAAAAACGTTTCTTTAAAATATGCCAGCATTAAAACACTTTACTTTCTTTAAATTTCTAAAAAAACAAAAATGACTGCATCAAAAATATTGTTTCTTTAATGCCTGCATTAAAAATATTATTTTTTACTAAAACGTCTAAAAAATATGACAGTACTAAAAATTATTTTTTTCATTTTACTAAAATGTCTCTACGGAAATTACAAAAATACAAAACTGCATTAAAACTTTTTTTTCAAACGTCTCTCAAAGAAAAAATAAGTAAATAAAAATAAGCATTATAACGAGATTCCACAGGAAAAATTTGTCAACCAGTTCACATTCCTCTAAACCTTATGTACACATATCCGCGTGAAGTCACACTCATCACCTCTATATTAATATGTTCAGATCACAGATTCATTAAGGGAATGAACAGGGCAGTGACTCTTCCTTGATTTTCTCCGAAGCTACTCCACTATTAGGTGGGAAAAAAAACCTGACTAATTAATACAAACGCAGGTTCATCATATATGCATCCACGCTCTCTCTCTCTCTCTCTCTCTCTCTCTCTCCTCCACTTTCGATTGTGTCTATCTCTAGCATCGTAAATTCCAAACTGCGTTCGGTGAAAAAAATACCTGATTGATAAAATACAAACGCCGGTTCATCATGCATCCACGCTCTCTCTCTCTCTCTCTCTCTCTCTCTCTCTCTCTCTCTCTCTCTCTCTCTCTCTCTCTCTCTCTCTCTCCACTTTCGATTGTGACTATCTCTAGCATCATAAATTCAAAACTCCAAGTAACTCGAGATTGGAAAGCAAAACGACGTTCAAAAACAGTAAAAAAAAAAAGTTCTTTTTGGGTTCGGTGAAAGTTTTGAATTATGACTAATAAAGAATTCAAAGTCACAAGTTATTCATTCCGATGTTGTGGCAAGGTTAATAGACAGAAAATATAAATTGGTGAAATTTACATGGAATAACGAGCGAATATTATCCAATCTCGCACGCTTTAAATGGCTGCGCATTTGTGTATAACGTATTTTTTATACATATACATATACATACATGAGAGGTCTGAGACAGAAATATCTGGGTCTTAGGACGTTACGTACCGTGCTACAACTCGGACTAAAGAACCTCCAGTCTACCCTGCATAAAAATTTAATATAGCTATGCAAATAAATAAATAAATAAATAAATAACTATATATATATATATTTATATATATATATATATTTTATATTTAGTATTATATATATACAATGTCTACTTGGTGCTAAGTTTGAAGGCAAGATGTGAAAGTTGCCAAAAATAAAAAGAGAGAGCTGCTGAACAACTAAGCAGAAAGAGAGAGAGAGAGAGAGAGAGAGAGAGAGAGAGAGAGAGAGAGAGAGAGAGAGCACAAACATTAATGTCATCATCTGATTTATAAACATCAACAACAATAATAATGTTAATAGCCACGGCCTCAATAAATAATAATAATAATAATAATAATAATAATAATAATAATAATAATAATAAATAGCATTAAAAAGCAAAAACAATATATTCAAATTCCAACAGTGAGATAGTCTACAGTTTCTCCCTATCCAGGCACAGCAATAAATAAGAAAAAATAGGGGGAGTGTGAAATTAAGGCAGACAGACAGACAGACAGACAGGAGACTAAACGTCAACAAATGGCAGCCATATGGCTGACGTTTCCTTATAATCATCATCATCTTCGTCTTCTTCTTCTTGCAATTTTCACGGCCACTCATCTGTCACTCACTTCGGACGCAGATCGGATGTGGTCCGAGTTACCACCTCAGAAAACGACTCTCTTTCTCTCTCTTGGTCATTTTCCCTTCCTGACCTACATTATTGTTTATATAATGTTTGCGATACGTAGTTTCATCCCTTTTCTCACCCTCTCTCTTTTTTGTCTATGCAAATTTATTCGTTATTACGGTTTTGATAATTATGGAACCTGCAATAATTGTTTTGATCATTATGGAACCTGCAATAATGGTTTTCATTATGGAACCTGGAATAATGGTTTTGATCATTATGGAACCTGGAATAATGGTTTTGATCATTATGGAACCTGGAATAATGGTTTTGATCATTATGGAACCTGGAATAATGGTTTCAATCATTATGGAACCTGTAATAATGATTTTCATTATGGAACCTGGAATAATGGTTTTGATCATTATGGAACCTGGAATAGTGGTTTCGATCATTATGGAACCTGTAATAAATTTTTCTATCATTATGGAACCTGCAATAATGGTTCGATCATTATGGAACCTGGAATAATGGTTTCGATCATTATGGAACCTGCATTAATGGTTCGATCATTATGGAACCTGGAATAAATTTTTCGATCATTATGGAACCTGCAATAATGGTTCGATCATTATGGAACCTAGAATAATGGTTTCGATCATTATGGAACCTGGAATAATGGTTTCGATCATTATGGAACCTAAGATAAAAAAAATATAATAAAATAATTTATCATTATAACTAATGGTTTCGTCATTATGGAAACCTGGAATAATGGGTTTCGATCATTATTGGAACCTAGAATAATTGGTTTCGATCAATTATTGGAAACCCTAGAAAAATGGTTTCGAGCATTATGGAAACCTGGAATAAGGTTTGGTTGGGTCCGAAATTTCATTATGGGGAACCTAAGAATTTAATGGTTTCCCGAAAAATTTCATTTTATGGAAACCTTAGGAATAAATGGTTTTTCGAATCATTATGGAACCTGGAAATAAATGGTTTCGATCATTAATGGAACCTAAGAATTAAAGGTGGTCGATCATTATGGAAACCTGAATATGGTTTCGATCCTTATGGAACCTAATAAGGTTTCGATCATTATGGAACCTAGAATAATGGTTTCGATCATGGAACCTAGAATAATGGTTTTGATCATTATGGAACCTAGAATAATGGTTTTGATCATTATGGAACCTAGAATAATGGTTTTGATAATTATGGAACCTAGAATAATGGTTTTGATCATTATGGAACCTGGAATAATGGTTTTCATTATGGAACCTGTAATAATGGTTTTGATTTTTTTTTTTTTTTTTTTTCATGGACCTGGACTATGGAAACGAATATTTGGTTAGAATCATATGGAACTGGAATAATGGTTTCAATCATTATGGAACCGGAATAATGGTTTCGATCATTATGGAACCTGGAATAATGGTTTCAATTCGGAACCGGGCATAGGAACCTGCAATAATATCATTTCGGAACCTGGAATAATTTTGGTTTTCAACTGGAATAATGGTTTCGATCATTATGGAACCTGCAATAATGGTTTCGATCATTATGGAACCTGGAATAATGGTTTCGATCATTATGGAACCTGGCATAATGGTTTTGATAATTATGGAACCTGGAATAATGGTTTTGATAATTATGGAACCTGGAATAATGGTTTTGATAATTATGGAACCTGGAATAATGGTTTTGATAATTAGGTTAGGATAAATCTTCCAGCTGGCGCTAGAAGATTTATCCTATTGTTAAGACCGAAGATTTGTTTCGTATATGAACAAGTATGTGCCTGATAGTTGGTTACTTCTGGTGGATCACAACCAATGGCAGTAGAACAGTAACTTCACACTAAAAGATATACAGTAACTATTAACAAAATATTCACTTATTACAGAGTTCCGAGAAAAGAGGTAAGGAGGAATCTGAGGGATAAGATGGTGCCAGAGAAGTACATGCGATTGATACAAAAGATGTACCGGAATGTATTTACCAGAGTGAGGAGCAGTGTTGGGGAGACAGAGGGTTTTGAAGAGAGAGTAGGATTACACCAAGGGGCGGTTTTGAGCCCATTTATCTTTAACATAGTGATGGACGTGATAATAGAGGCAGTAAGGGAGGCGATAACATGGAACATATTGTATGCGGATGATATTGTTCTGTGCGCAGAGAGCAGGGGAGATCTGGAAATTAAATTGGAAAGATGGAGACAAGTACTGGAGGACAGAGGAATGGAAATAAGTAGATCTAAGACAGAATATATGTGTACCACCACTGAGGGGGATGATAGAGAAAGTACTCAGCTTGGTGGAGAACAAATATAGAGAGTAGATAAGTTTAAGTATTTGGGATCTTTTGTTAACGGTGGAGGAAGCATGGAAGAAGAAGTAAAACATCGGGTACAGACAGGCTGGAACAACTGGAGAGCGGCCTCTATAGTTTTTTGTGACAAAAGAGTACCGCTGAGGTTGAAAGGAAAATTTCACAAGATGGTGGTAAGAACAGCAATGCAGTATGGTACAGAAACAGGAAGCATGAGAAAAACAGAGGAGAAGAAGATGGATGTGGCAGAAATGAAAATGCTTAGGTGGATTTCTGGGGTGACAAGAGAGGATAGGATCACAAATGACTACGTAAGGGGGTCGACTAGGGTGGTGAAGTATCAAAGAAAGTGCAGGAGGGGAGGCTGAGATGGTATGGACACCTGTTGAGGAGAGATGAGGACCACGCTGGGAGACATACTATGGGGATGGAGGTTTAAGGAAGAAGAAGAAGAGGGAGACCAAGAAAGAGATAGAGGGACTGTGTGAGAGGAGACTTACATGAGAAGGGAATTGATGAGGCAGAAGCGCAAGATAGAAATAGATGAAAACGACTCATCCGAAACGACGACCCCATATAAAAATGGGAACCAGCAGGGAAGAAGAATTAATAAAATATTCACTAAATTCATAATTTCGGACAGACAAAAAAGGGTCCCAATAGATGGACCCAAGGAGGGCTGGTTAGGCGTAGAATGAACACCCCCGTTGTTGTTTTAGATTAAGCTGACCTTATGCCAGCACGGGCTCTTGCTCATAGCGCAGCTCGCAATACACCCCTACCTCGCAATGACGTCATGTGAGCGTTAATGTAGTTTTTAAAAACCAAAGCAGGTAGTCGCTTTACAGGCTGCTCTGTGAGCAAGAGCCCCTGCTGACACAAGGTCATCTTAATAAAAAACAACTGGTAGTCGCTTACGGGCTGCTCTATGAGCAAGAGCCCGTGCTGGTATAGGGCCAGCTAATCTAAAAACAACAAGTAGTCGCAGGCTGGTGAATGGTCACTCCATGGCCCGGAAGCAAGCACAATGAGTGCGTTGTGACTCCGAAAATAAACTCTGAAGGTGAAAGTGAAAAATTGACAGTGACTTTGAAGATGAGCGAATGAATGATTGGTCAGAAGTTTCCTGTTGTCATTCATTTGACCGAATGAATGATTATAAGTCTTCTGTTGTCATTCATGAAGATAGAAGTTCACTCTAGGATTGTTATTATTCCCGAGAAGTTTCTTGAAAATTTCAAGTTACCAGAAACTTCATGAAGTTCGAAATTCGCTACAGAAATGTTCTTGGTAATGTCTATATATATATATATATATATATATATATATATATATATATATATATATATATATATATATATATATATATATATATGTATATATATATATATATATATATTATATATATATATATATATATACTAATCAGCGCATTCATTTCAATATCCTGTATCTAAATCAGTTATGAACATTATTTATTCATCTAATATACCAATATGCGAGGTTAAAGCATGACTGCCATTCATGAAACAACATTTTCGTGTGTCTAACGTACACACGTTGAGAGAGAGAGAGAGAGACGAGAGAGAGAGAGAGAGAGAGAGAGAGAGACTCATCTTCGTTCATCCATCATGGCTGACAACCACAAATGTCACCAAACCGTCAACTACAACAAGCAGTAATTGTGGACCATGACACTGTCACGTGAAAGCTAGACTCTCCATTCTGGAAAATTGGTTATTGGTTCCGGACAAATTGCTGTTTAAACACACACACACACACACACACACACACACACACACACATATATATATATATATATATATATATATATATATATATATATATATATACATATACATATATATATATATATATATATATATATATTTATATATATATGTATATCTATATATATATATATATATATATATTTTATATATATATATATATATATAGTATATATATATATATATATATATATATACTGTAAACCAGAGTTCATTAAGCACTCGGATAAAATTATCTAAGAACAGGATAACCCTCTGAACATGACATTATATGTCTTTACTGTAATACAACAGTATAATGTGGAGATAAAAGGCCCATAAAACACTATTTTAATGTTGCAGTCACATATTGCGAGCACTTCCTTCTGTGCTCCTGATCGCTGGTAAAGTATGGACAAAAGATGTCTTACAAGAGTATATATACAAAACATGTAGGTGTGGCAGTAAGTCTCTGTTCCTTTCCTGGGTCATCAACCGAGACTTACTGCCACACTTACATATGCTTTGTATACATACTCTTGTAAGATATCCTATGACCATACTTTACCAGTGATCAGGAGCACAGAAGGAAGTGTTCGAAATATATGATTGCAGTTCAAATAGTGTTTTATGGGCCTTTACCAGGCTGGAATATATACTGACAACTATTATGTCACTCCTACTGTTTACACTTATAAAGGGGATTTTACCCTACAACTGATGGCTAACCGGTGACACAGAGAATTTTCCACGTTAGCCTCGACCCTAGAACAAAAATGAGTAAAAATATATATATATAATATATATATATATATATATATATATATATATATAGATATATTATATATGATATATATGAATGCTAATTTTTTCAAACTGACCTAGCTTAAGACACTTACACCTATACTTGACCGGATGTCTCCCCATCTCTATAACGTTTGGAGAGGTTTAGACCAAATATGTAAGAACCACGACAAAAGCCATTGCCTGTTTAAGATTCAAAGGCGTTGTTATAACTCACTTCATAACAGTTATACTGCATTATTTCGGTATCAACTCGGTATGAATCCACCTTTGTCAAAGTCCAGGGCAAACTCCTTCTAAGTAAAGTAAACGGCCGCACGGAGATATCGTTTATTAATCATAATTTGTCTACTACACAATACAGAAATGGGTGTATATGATACTTTGACCCGAGAGGGGCTAGAACTAACTCAACACGGCGTCCCAAGGAGCTTCCGCCATGTTTGGTAATAGACAATTTAATAGTCTAGTAAGCTCTTATGGAAATGACTAATCATGTAAAAAATAAGTAATCATGACGAAAATAAGTAGAAAATAACTAAATTGACGTAAAGCTTGGCAGTGACTGTATAATCATTATTATTATTCAGATGAACCCTACTTGCTAACAAGCCCACAGAGGCCACAGACTTGAAATTCAAGCTTCAGAAGAACTTAAGGGATCTTTCCTAGATAGTGACCCACCAGGGTTTTCGAGGGCCATTATCTTTATGATATTGACAGTCTTTTGTTTATGTTTTTACAGTAATCCCCAACGGGCTTGTACCAAGCACGCCGCAAAGGGGGATAAGTATATTTTAGTTTAACCAGACCACTGAGCTGATGAACAGCTCTCCTAGGGCTGCCCCGAAGGATTTGAATTTTTACGAGGCTAGGAACCAACTGGTTTCCTAGCAACGAGACCTACTGCTTATTGTGGGAGCCGAACCACATTATATAGAGAGGTGAATTTCTAATCACCAGAAGCAAATTCCTCTGGTTCCACGTTGGCAGAGCGGGGAATCGAACTCGCAACTACCGAATCGGTAGACGAGCACGTAACCCACTCGTCCAACGAGGAGCTCGCAAAGGTGGATACTATCTCGGGTTGACACCCTTGGGGGTCACAAAATGGGAAAGAGCCGATAGAAGTAAAGAGACGCCGATAGGAAATACAGAAATTAGAGATCAGTTATTAGAAAAGGAAAAATAAATGAGCAATTATTAGATAATAAATAGAAATAAATGAGTAAAACACACGGTGAACTTTTACCTGCAATCCGAAGGATTCTCTAACTCTTTTCCTATTTGCAGGATCTGCTCTGCCAGGATGCTGGACACCCAGGGGAAGGATGGAACTCGGGCAGCGAGTATACCCTGGAGGATGCTCTAGGATCGTCTGCAAAATCATCCAAGGTCAACCAGTTATAGAGCATCAATTGTAAGAACTTGTCAATACTCGGTAGCCTAGTTATTTATCTTTGGTGATTTGCAATGTGTAATTCACTATAACATTTCTGGTAAACATCAACTATGTCTCTGTTTGATTATTTCACAAATAACTGAGCACTCAAGCGGGGAATTAAGTACCTGGTGGTTGGCTGACTTTGGTGAGTCACTACACCGGCAGAAAAGGGCATATGGTTCGCACCTTTATAAAGAAAGACTTGATAAACTTGATCAGAAATATCTATCTATCTATCTATCTATCTATCTACATCAGCAGACTTACACACATACATATACATTTAGCGTGTACGTGAATTATTATTATGGATTATTATTATTGTCATTATTAATGTATGAGACAAAGAAACCTTCCTCGTGTATATTTTTGAAGTGTATTATTATAAGAATGTAGTTTATTATTCTGACTCAAAAGCAAACTAAATTTCATAATAATAATAATAATAATAATAATAATAATAATAATAATAATAATAATAATAATAATAATAATAATAATACACTTCTCAAATTACACAAGATAGGTCTTTGTGTCTCCATATTTCAGAGCAAAATTGTTCTTCACACATATTATTATTATTATTATTATTATTATTATTATTATTATTATTATTATTATTATTATTATTATTATTATTATTATTATTATTATTTGCACCCTCTTACAAACCAAAATATCAGTCAGCATGCCCACTAGTCTAAGTATATCTGCTTCAGCACTCCCTTCCGAGTCGAGCCTGACCTATGGGCTTTAATCTTGCATTTCTGTTATTTACACTTTAATCTTCCATTTGTCAATCCCGTGAACGTTACTAAAAGTTCCGTGACAATCTTGCATTTCTCGTACATTCATTTTTCACTGCTCAATCTTGCGAGCGTCAGTGAAAGTCCCGTGACTAACTGTGGCGTCATAGGTTGGGACTAACAACCTAACCCTAAATATTCAAGTGCTTAGAAACTTTCCACAGTCTCTAGAAGACAGGTATGAGCAGCAATGTACCTTGAGTATCTTGAAAAGAGTGAGTGGGGGTTGACAATCTATTACGGCGTGCCTGAAACTCATTCTTTCTACGGGATTGTA
The DNA here is from genome assembly GCF_015104395.2 of Macrobrachium nipponense. Taxonomy (NCBI): domain Eukaryota; kingdom Metazoa; phylum Arthropoda; class Malacostraca; order Decapoda; family Palaemonidae; genus Macrobrachium; species Macrobrachium nipponense. Next base: position 76,510,764 of record NC_061091.1, on the reverse strand, counting down.
CGTGAGTGGTGATCCACTGGACTAGAATGAGCGAGTGAGCATTGGCAGCGGACCAGAAATTGAATGAAACGTGTAACTGTTTGTGGTCACAGCAAAATCTAAGACTAGGTAAACCTGCACTGTCATAGGCCTAATTCCATTTACATCATTTTGTCTATAGGCCTAATTCAAACTACATTATTTTGTCTATATGCCCAATTCAAAGACGATGCAAATCGAAATCCAAAATTTACGCCAAAGGCCAAGCGCTGGGACCTAAGGTGCGATTCGGCGCTGAAAATAATGCGGGATCAATCGTTAGATATGGGTGGAAAGTAAGATGGAAGCGACTATGAACGAAGGTTCAGTCAAAGGAATGAAAGGGGTTGCAGCTAGTGGCCGAAGGGACGGTGCAAAGCACCTTAAGTAATGCCTACAGTGCACCGTGTGAGGTACAGTGACGGCACTAACTGTTCTTGATGCAATTATTATGTTTTACCGCTAACCCCCTACGTGGCAGATGCAGTCAGTGGTCCAAAATTCTAGAACAGAAACCCTTTTATTCGTCTTTCCCCCAAAGACATGATTCGGACGCATGCGCATCCATTGCGACAATGAATTCGCGCCGCATCTACTATTTCCCAGACTATGCGAAAAGAAAGTTTCTTTCTGAGAACAGAGCATCGATCCAGAAAGATCTCTTCCCTCGTGCTGTGAACCACAAGTTTTAATTCTTTTACTTCTCTTCCTTTAATTCTTTGTGACTACCATTTCTCTTTCTATGTCTGTTTGGATTCAGTATGGACAGAATGTATTGCAAGTTTGTCAAATGTATGTGGTTATTATTATTTTTTATTATTATTATTATTATTATTATTATTATTATTATTATTATTATTGAAATGAATGTAGATATGCAGGATGGAGCAAAGAGTTTTATCATTATGTAAATACATATTATTATTATTATTATTATATTATTATCATTATTATTATTATTATTATTATTATTATTATTATTATTATTATTATTATTATTATTATTATTATTATTATTATTATGTGACTGACAAGGTGCTTTAAAAGCTATCATGACAACTGATATTACTATCAAAACTTCTTCAACCAAAAACTACTTTCTTCTGAAACTATCGTTCAACATTAAATTTTGGCCAATTGGGAAATACATAAATTAACAATCTTTTTCCACTTCTTTGTCTTATACATCTAAAAAAATGGCAAAATATACCTCATTTATGAAAATCCAAAAGAACAAACGCGAGAGATTAGATAACCAATGCCTTTTAAAAATGTGATACGTTCCTCATTGGACGAGTGGTTACCGTGCTCGCCTTACCAATTTGGTAGTCTCGAGTTCGCTTCCCCGCCCTGCCAACGCAGAATCACAGAAATTTGTTTCTGGTGATCAGAAATTAATTTCTCGATATAATGTGGTTCGGATCCCACAATAAGCTGTAGGTCCCAATGCTAGGTAACCAGTTGGTTCCTAGCCATGTAGAAATATCTAATCCTTGGGCCAGCCCTAGGAGAGCTATTCATCAGCTCAGTGGTCTGGTTAAACTAAGATATACTTCCTTTGAAAATGCGATAACTAATACCATTTCATCTCCTTTTCAGCTGTGAAAAGATAAAAGTTCCAAAACACTGCATCGCCCAGGAGCGCCCTTGGAAACGCTATCCTGACTGCTGCCCTGAGGTCGTTTGTCCTCCTACGCAGCAGAGTTACTATGGAGGTTATGACACTCGACTCTACCAGCAAGGAGCTGCAATACCTAACTACTACCATTCTCCCTCCTCCATTCAAGAGGGATTTGCTATGGGAAATGAAGGGTCGTTCCACGGCGTAGCGAGCCAACAACATCAGAATCCATCCAACATTAACGGGTTCTTCCCTACTCCGCAGCCTCTGCAAATGGCAACGGACGTGGTGTACGGCAAAGGGTTCTCCAGCCCTTACCTTGAAACCTCGTCAGTGAGAGCTAATACAGATCAACAGCTGGTTTTAATTGATGACAACAGATATCCAACAGATTTCTGGGATCCCAAGGAACTGCATTACCTAGTTTCACCAAATAATGTGCTTGACTTGTGGAACAATGACTACCAGGAAGATGTGGCTCATGATGGATGGAACGCGGATTTTGAATCTGGGGAACCTTATGAATACAGAGAGTTCCAGGATACAACGACTACTGATCCAACACAAGCAACGCCTTTTGTCATCTCTTATGTTGACTCTGCAGTTGATGATTCAACAAAGAGCTCATACTCTTTCTACAATGATGCCAATGAAGTCAAGACATCTCCCTTACCCTATCGTGAGCAGATTTTCACAGCTCCAGTAGTAACAGGACATCAAAATGTATCACGAACTAGGAGACCAGGAATGATACACTCTAAGGGAAAACAAACAGCCAAACTGGAAAGTACGACAGAAACGACAGAAGCACCTCTTGCCAGACCCACAACTTATTCACCCCACATAAGCCTAAGAAACAGATATAAACCCACTTTTCCTGTGCATCAGGTAAGCACCCAGTCCTCTTTTCCTCTAAGTAACAATCCATCCATAACAAAAATAACATCATTAACAACAGAAGAATCAATAACAACAACTCCAACCACAAGAACACCTAAAACGACCATGAAGGAACCAACCACCACTTCAAAGAAGGACTTGTTTTTGGCATCTGTGAAAGATTCTAAAGAGTCATCTCACCAGTATGAAGAGCAGCCAACACATCATCAAGAGGACGACTCAGACGATTCAGAAGCACCAAGTAAGAAGTTTACACGACTTCCTCCAGTCAGAAAAACCACCACAACTCCTTTTGAAAGAATAACAAAGAGGGTGAGACCATCTGGTGCCCCAAAGAAACGCTTTAGAATTAGAAAAACAACAACGGCACCTACAACGACAGCAACGCCACCATCCTCATATGAGTTTGTATCGCCAGAACTTGACCCACAAGATCATGACCTCGTAGAATTTATTCATACTCCTCTTGACCCCTCTGCCCTTATTCCAGGCCACGATGGATATTTACAGTCAAAATATGATTCAACAAGAGAATACTCAGGAAAGGAGAGTGGAGATGAAGACAAACGCCAAAGGAGAAGACGTTCCGTCCCAGCAGATGCAAAGCATGAAGATGAAGAAAAAGATGAGACAAGAACCAAACCCATTTTTTACATTCCTTGGAGAAATGCTTTAGAAAGTACTTTATCCATAGATGCCAAAACACTGACAGAGTCACAGTCTGCAGAGAATTCATACCCGCCAACAAAATTCGAACAAGCAGCCAATATTCTGAAGGGACTAATGAGCCACCCTTCCTTACTGGCTGGAGTTTTAACATCCAAAAAGAATGTGGCACCTCCTACAGAACCTTTGGGAAACAAAACTGCATCAAGTCATAACTTTACCTTGAATGATGAAAGGACAAATCAGAGTAATAATCACAGTGCTGAGCAAGATACACAAAGTACAGTCGCTTCAAAGAACAACACTGAAGAAGATCCTTATGACAGCCTTACTATTTCAGAGAGAAAATCTCCACCTGAGAATGAGGAGAATTCAAATACACCTGTTGAAAACTCTCCGGAAAATAACAATCTTGACATGGGCAATCTAACTATTACAAATGGAAGAAACTCAGATGCACAAAGTATGGTCTCAAACAACGCTTCAGACCCACAAGTAACAATAATTACCTTTGATACAGTACATCCCAGTAACAAACCGACAGAAAAAGACACAGGGAAGGTCAATATTTCTTCACCCATAGAAAAGGAGAGTCCTGCACAGGATGATAGGATGGCAACAAACTCTTCTTCTATTACTCAAGCAACATTAAGTTCAGAAGCAAAATCTGACAGCATTCAATTACATAATGAAGAAAATCAGACTACAGAGTTAGCAGCGCTTGTCGATAATGGGAATTCAAACACCTTTAATCTCCAGTTTGCAAGTAAGAATGTTTCCATGAATATTCAGAGAGCTGTTAATAAGAGAGGGCCTAACAGAGAGCACAATAGTACCATGACGGCCATCATTTTTGCCACAAATAACAGTGAGGTGAACAGTGAAGATAATTCTCCAAATACGAGAAGATTGCCCTGGTCACCACGACCATCAAGAGAAAACCAAAACAATGGTTTCAGCTCTGAAGCTGTTAGAACGAGAATTCAAGTTCCCTTCCTGAATTATGAAAGGAGGAGCAAAGACCCAACTCTCGCGCTTCCAATGGAACCAAAGATGATTACAAGTGATTCAAAAGAATCTTCCTTTACTACAATAGCTCAAGATTCTAAAAATGCAGAGGCCCCCAATCATAATCAAGGTGAAGGTACCATCCACACAGTGAAAAACACCAATGACCGCACAAGGGAACTGTCTCACTCCCGTGTTGACATGAAGGAAAGAAAAAATGAATATTACCCTAGAAAGCGTACTGTGAAGGACTCTAATATTCCCCATCTGAAGATGGTTGATGATTCTAACTTTTCAAGATCAATGGACAGATCACTTCAACTGGAGCCTACCAGAAACTTCTATGCAGAGTCTCAAACTTATAGCGACTGGTCAGGTGATTCACAAAATGTCACTGGAAGAGAACTCTCAGGATACCCATATGACATACATCCGAAACCAGAGCCTAGGTATAGGTATGGACTGATATCACAATCTGAGGATAATCACAGCCTGCCACCTTTTTCTGCAACAATCAGTGAGGTACCTCATTCCTTCATCCAAAGTTTTCCAAGCGGGCAAGGCAGATCATTTAGAGGAAGAGACTCTAAACCAATTACTAGTTCTGTTACATTCTCTAATCCTCATGTAGACTCAATTTTATCTCAATACAGCAAATCTTTTGAAGACAACTCTGATAAGTCAAATCATGATTTTTACAGTGAAACAAATTCTGAATCACTTTTCCCTTCCTCTGGTAATCCTCAATTTTCTTCATCTTTTGGGACAGAGCATGACCTTGGCTTGTTTGATATTTCTAACCACGATAGTAGTCTCAGCAACTACTTTAAAAGTGAGCTTAATTCAGGTACAACCATTAAAGCTAGTTCAGGCAATACTGAAACATCAACAGTGTCTAATCCAGATCATACTTCATCTGAGCAAGCTTCCGAAAGTGACGGGAATATTTTTGAATTACGACAAACTATATCTTCTCTTTCTGTCCCTCCTTATCCTCTACCAACTGCAGATCAATCAAAACCACATTCTGCAACCACAACATTCAGTGTTAATCCTGAGAATGTTCCTTTAACACTGCCTAGAAGCAATGCTGGTGTGAAGTACTTATCTGCAACATCATTGCAAGGAAGTATCTACAATGAGGAGAAACCTACTATTTCACCTCAACCAGAGGTTACAAGTGCTCCTCCAAACAATACCTTACTTAACTCTTCTTCAAAAGCGCCACATCTGCCAAAACCTATCAATAACTTCAGGACAAGATTACAAACACCAAGAACCCAGTCAAAATCACTACAAAGCCAACAAACCCTCTCAAACCAGCATCTCAATTCCTCAGAGACCAAAAATGATTCACTCCATAACAATGGGCTTCCCAGATTTTCCAAAATATTGCCTAGGCAACCTGTATACCCGAATCTAACAAAAGACTCTGTAAATGGCACAGCCAAAGAGAATGTTGAGAATGTTGACTCTACTATTAACTCTCAAAGTTCAGCTGATAATTCGGGTCCTCCACCTGAGCAAGGAGGGCAGCAAACACAACGCCGTCTGAGGAACAGAGGGTTTGCTAATCAAGCTTTACGACAAAGAACGAACAGGCGGGGAAATAGCCAGTCAAGAAATGTACCTATAACAAGCCCAACTACGCAAGAACCTACTGAAAATCATAGAAGAAATTCTTATCAGACACCAAAGCCTGCTCTTGGATCCACAACTCTAACCAGCAATCAGCAAAGAAGAGTTAGCAGCCGGCAGGGTTTTAAGCCACAAAGCCATCCACTTTCGGAACACCAACCAACCAGAACACTCCAGAATCAGGATCCAAGGATTTCACAAAAATTAACAGCCAATGAGTCAACCTCTACAGAAAGCCAGCCTGCCAGGACACATCAGAATCGCAGGTTTCCACAGCAAACGTCAATAAACAAGTCAAACTCTAATGACGCTTCATCTTACAGGTCAAGGGGTACCCATATAAATACAAATCCTGTGTCCCCTCCAAGGGCTCCTGTACCTGCTCCAGCCACCATTTCCCCAGTAATAACAAAGGCAACTGCACCTGCCCCAACTACAGTTCCTCCTTTGAGAGAGAATTTTTCTGAAGAAAACATAAACTTCAACCCAGATGATGCCTCTTTATTATACTCAGACTTCTGGGAACCAAAGAAGAATGCTTCGTGATGACCTGAAGCCATTCAAATCTTCAGATTTCTTTTGTAAATAATTTCCACAAATACTTTGATATGTTCCTTCTATACGAGTAATTTAAAATTTGGTAACAGCAGAAAACTGTGATAGAAAATTAAAAGCATTAACTTTCATAAGAGTTAAGGAAAAGTGTGCATTAACCATTTTTACTTTGATGTTTAATACTTAAAATTTTTTCTTGTATCTGTTTAAGATGTAAGAACAATTTCCTGCACAGATTCCCAGACATCTTTCCTTCCCTCTACAGATGTTGTGCCCTGTATTTATTCATATAATCTTTGACACTATACTAGGTTTTTTTCCATCTGTCCACCCGCCTGTGGTGTTTGCGCATGGTAACACTACGTCCTGTTTTTAAATAGCTACGCTGTGTGTAAGTTTTAGGTAAAAAAAAGGATATCTGGGTGTACATTTGCAACTGAAAAGTGTTTTAATAATTTACTGTATGAGAATTACACCGTTAATATTCGAAATAAGATATTATTTAAAGCCCGGGACACAGTGTTACCATGTGCAAACACCACAGGCGGATGGACAGATGGAAAAAAACAGAGGATAGTTATGGTGAAAACTCCTATTTAAAAAGGAAGCAGAACAGTGGGCTTCATAGCTTATGATTTTACGTCACAGAGGTCTGCAGTTGATAGGCATCAAAGTATGGATCGTTTTCTTTAAAATGTCTATATTTAAGTCTATTTAATCATCACCTAATAAAGGTTCTACAAAGAAAACTGACTAACCAATACGAGTTTTATTTTGTCTTTATCAAGCAACCAGTATTAGTTGAATTACGGTCAAGACCAAAATATAATTATTGATTCCCCTTCCAAAAGACACAGCATAAGATAAACAATCCTGAACAGAAGCATTGCCTCTTAAGCACTGTGATAACAACTCATGTTGAGGTCCTATGGTAAAATATGTCATAAACACATCAAGAACTTATCACATACCTGTCACTAAAGGACTGAAAACAAAAACAAAAATAAAAGCGGTGAATGAATATTTGGCAAATGCTGGATAATTGTACGGAGCACCGGTTAGTATTACCAAGCCGTTAACTTGTATTTAACTTGTTTGTGATGTGTGTGGATTAGTTGGCGACATACGCCTTTGACATGTTTTGTTGCAGCGTGACGGGTGCACCCTAAGAAACAGTATAGTCCTACTCCACTGGCTTACTGTCAGGAGATAATCGTACAATACTCAGGATCGGAGGAAATGACTTCTTGTCAGTCACAGAGGTGCTGCCACTCAAACGTCACTAGCCAAGAATCGCCATTACCTTTTGTGAAAACATTGGGCATGAGGCTAGCGGTCTCATCCTCCAATGAAAAAATAATTGCCTAAAAACTTTGGCGAGATCTTAGGAGTCTCGTGGGAGAAGCACAGGATCATAATAAGCCATCCTCACAACAAATAATACATATTCACAGGAAACTGCGAGAAAAATGCGCAGAGCCTCCTAGGATGGACAGTAGTCCTCCACCTACTTTTGGAATAACAGACACTTGAAAAATTACTCATAATTCTCGAACAGATTTCTTTGGGCTTAAAGTTCATCTATATAATATTACTCAATCACACCTACAGAGGTACTGACTAGGTAAAAGTTCAATTATGAATTTAAATAACGATATGGAAATTGGGCTAAAAAACTGCTATGTTAATGATTCAATGTAATTCATACATACCTGGGTTGTGAATACTCAGAGAAGCTATTCAATCTAAAATAAATTTGTACACATGCACACACACACACACAAGTAGAGGAAAAGACCCCATATAGACTCCACTTTTCTAATCACCCCCCCCAAAAGGGGCGTGGCCACCCCGTCCCTCCCCCCTCCTGATAAGCTCATATACTATGTGAGGCCTAAAAAGGGGCGGGGCAACCCCCAAACCCACAAAAGGGGACGTGGCCACCCCTGACCCCAAATCGACTCCACTATTCTGGGGGGCATGGCCACAACTGACCCCAAATCGACTCCACTTGTCTTATAAGCTCATATACATAGATGAGGTGCAAAAGGGGGTGCAAAAACCATCATTTTAACCCCCGACCCCAAATCGACTCCACTCTTATGCCCCTGTGACGTCATGAAACTCTACAGGAAACCCATCATTTCAACCCCCGACCCGAGATCGACTCCACTCTTATGCCCCCGTGACGTCACAAAACTCTACAGGAATAAAACCATCATTTCAACCCCCCACCCCCGACCCCAAATTGACTCCACTTTTCTGCCCCCCCATGATGTCATGAAACTCTACAGGAATAAAACCATCATTTTAACCCCCTACCCCAAATCGACTCCACTCTTATGCCCCCGTGACGCCCAGAAACTCTACGGGAATAAAACCATTCCCCCCTCCCCCACCCCTGACCTGACGTCACGAAACTCTACGGGAGTAAAACCATCATTTCAACCCCTGACCCCAAATTGACTGCACTCTTATGGCCCCCGTGACGTCATGAAACTCTATGGGAATAAAACCACCCCACCCCGACCCCAAATAGACTCAGTTCACGTCTTGATGTGACAATCCTTCAAGAACTAATGAGCTACCAAAATCCCACAATAATACCTGTTAAATCGGGATTGCTTTTTTGCGACTCATGTCCCCTTTAACTGTTTTCAACGTAACCGGGCTCATTAGCTCTTGAAGGATTGTTACATCAAGACGTGAACTGAGTCTATTTGGGGTCGGGGTGGGGTGGTTTTATTCTCATAGAGTTTCGTGATGTCACGGGGGACATAAGAGTGCAGTAGATTTGGGGTCGGGGGTTGAAATGATGGTTTTATTCCCGTAGAGTTTCATGACATCAGGGTCAGGGGTAGTGGAGGGGGATGGTTTTATATGGGGTCTTTTCCTCTACTACGCCCATATAGACTCCACTTTTCTAATCAACCCCCACCCCCAAAAAGGGACGTGGCCAACCCCCCCTCCCTCCCCCTCTTGATAAGCTCATATATGTACGTGAGGCTTAAAAAGGGGCGGGCAAACATCAAAATCCACAAAAGGGGGCGTGGCCACCCCTGACCCCAAATCGACTCCCCTATTCTGGGGGGCGTGGCCACCTCAGACCCCAAATCGACTCCACTATTCTGGGGTGTGTGGCCACCCCTAACCCCAAATTGACTCCACTTTTCTGCTCCCCGTGACGCAACAAATCTCTACGGGAATAAAACCATCATTTTAACCCCTGACCCCAAATCGACTCCACTCTTTTGCCCCCGTGATGTCACGAAACTCTACTGGAAACCTATCATTTCAACCCCGACCCCAAATCGACTCCACTCTTATGCCCCTGTGACGTCACGAAACTCTATGGGAATAAAACCATCATTTCAAAACCCCACCCCCGACCCCAAATTGACTCCACTTTTCTGCCCCCCATGACATCACGAAACTCTACAGGAATAAAACCATCATTTTAACCCACGATCCCAAATTGACTCCACTCTTATGACCCCAATATGCCCAGAAACTCTACGGGAATAAAACCCCCTCCCCCTCCCCTACACCTGACTATGACGTCACGAAACTCTACGGGAATAAAACCATCATTTCAACCCCCGACCCCAAATCGACTGCACTCTTATGCCCCCCGTGACGTCACGAAACTCTACGGGAATAAAACCACCCCACCCCGACCCCAAATAGACTCAGTTCACGCCTTGATGTGACAATCCTTCAAGAACTAATGAGCTACCAAAATCCCACAATAATACCTGTTAAATCGGGATTGCTTTTTTGCGACTCATGTCCCCTTTAATTGTTTTCAACGTAACCGGGATGTTTACCTCCTCCTCCTATAAAAATTCTAAATTCATATATGCGCATCCCGAATATAGCCTCTATCAACTTCTATCTCTCTCTCTCTCTCTCTCTCTCTCTCTCTCTCTCTCTCTCTCTCTCTCTCCCAGCCGTTACATATTGTTTTATATATGCACAGCTGCGTAGATATTCGGAGTATCATGATAAAAGGATATTTGGCAGCTGACTTCAACCTCACGTGAGACATATATTTATCATAGAATTTGATATCTCCCCCAATAACCGACAGGGACTCTCACGATGAACCGGGACTTATCACCATTTTTCCCATGTCGAAGGTTTGCCAAGCTGACTTCAACCTCACGTGAGACATATATTTATCATAGAATTTGAGTCTTAATCTCCATTTTTCCCACGCCGAAGTATACTCAAGGACACAGGCACACATTTCAATTTTGTTTATTTATAAGTATAATACTGAGTTTGAAAAAGGTTAAATGAAAATCAAATGATAGACGGAATTGTTAATTTATATTTGTAACCAATGCTAAATACAGGGAGAATGAAATAATATTCCATACAAATACATACAATGGAAAAAGCTATACAAACACGAGCGCGATAATATACGCATTCGCTTTTTCAAAAACAATACTTCATCGAAACACACGGCTGCTATATATTTTCTAACCTGTTCCTTCACTTCACAACCCTAGTATATGCCACATACGTCTTCTCCAACAGTTTCCCGACCGTGTATCAGAGACAACGTTTCATCTAATACCTCAAAGCTTTTAAATTTAGCAAACAAGTTTTTCATATATAAATCTTCCAAAAAATCTTTCCTCCAACAGGGATAAATTCCTTTTCATTATGGCCACGCAACATATTTGACCAATTTTGTTCATTTCATCACTGAATGTAGCTAACACAGGTAAATATTGATTCAACCAAATCGTGTTAACCAGCCCGCTTTGACCGATGCCAGCACGAAAGATAACATATTAATTGACATAGTCATATGATGATTTAAATATATTTTCCTTCAATTTCTTGACCGAAGAAAAAAAGTGGTTGAAGCTCATCTGCTTGCTATCTCTGCCCAAATGATCGGCGTGATCTTCATCTTTGGAATACAATACTTCATCGAAACACCGTATGTCACACCTGATTATTACTTTCCGACTGAACACCATAAATACAACCAACAAGGGAAAATTGACGTTATTCCTGACCCAAAGTGTATAAGAGTAAGTGCAGGTCCCCGTTCCTCCGTCCCTACACAGAGTGAATAAGTGAAGCATCAAGTATTTCTCTTGACCGGAATGTTATTCCCCTCCGTCACTATTCAGTAAGCAGCATTTAAAACACTTTCCATTTACTTGAACATATAGTAAATATTAAAAACAGCAATAACATTCATCTGTATACAGAATAGATATTCATATAAAATAATGTACCCATTGAAAGAAGCGGAATATATAAAACAGCCATTATTTCTCTCCTTCAGATATGGGAAATAATTCTAGTAGTGAACTGTCAGCCGACGAAGTAGCCACTCAGGTCAGACACCATTACTACTATGGTATTGGAGGCCCCAACTCATTTATTAGGAAGGTGAAAACGGGTCATGACCATGAAGAAGAAGTAGCAGGAGATGCAACAACTCCCACTGGCATCCCACAGCAGTGCAACCCCCAACCAACTTCGCCACCACCCACTACTGAAGGAAACGCGCAACCTGGTGAAGGTATGTAAAACCGATGTCTTATATATTTATGTAATAACAGTTCCTGATTCCATAGAAACACGCACTCTTTTTTTCTCCGTTTCCCTGTTTTTGGTTTCAAATATATTGTGGGCATAGTAATTTAGGATTTATTGACTACATAAAAGACAGTGTACAAATTCAATACACTAGTCAATGTCAGACCGCCTCAGCACGCATCCCAATATAAGTCCACGAGTATCCTTATGATAAGCCGAATATTCCGAAAAGTGTTTAAGAGGAAACGACTAAGACGTCTTAGCAGTTTATCACCGACGTTCACAGGTGAATGATTCTCACAGCTCATCCTAAGATAAGTAAAAAAAAGTTATATGATTCAAGGTGTATGATACATATATAGAATATATCCTTAATAGAATGTAAATGGGGCAATATAAAAATCAAAGAAAAATATGCATTTACCTTAGTTGTTTAAGATGCGGAGACATTCCTTGTACGTAATAGCACGTTTGACCTCCGACCTCCAATGTGAACATTTAAACTTTTTCAAATATTTAGAATAATATCCCATTATCCATTTATCATTACCTCTCAAACGAGTAATTGAGAATACATTTTGTATTACGGATGATACTGTTTTCACACCTCGGTGACTCACGCAATGATAAAAAAAACTAACGTAAAGACCGCACTTGTACGATTTATCAGGTTGTATTTGTTTTATTAGTCGATAGAGGCTTTATTCGGGATGCGCATATATAAATTTAGAGAGGTCATTCGAATAAACTTTCGAATTCATACCGTAACTATCAAAAAAGAAGATTATATTTCTAGGTGATTTTTCCACGTAAAAACATACCCAATGACCAAATATATTAATATCAGTAGACGAAGATAATGTATTAGATATAAAAACTAAAGGTTTAATTCTATTTTCTGGCAATGTCAATAATCCTACTTCATCCGAAGCGAACACACCTAAATATTTAAACTGGTCACCGAGTGAACCTTTTAAACTTATTTCAATTTCTTTTGTATCCATTCCATTTAACCTCTAACATCACACTGAATAACCCTACCCGCATCCACCGTTAAAATACCCTTGGTATCCCCGAAAAGTAAAATAATGCGAGGGTTAGGCATAGCCGTACCCAGCCTGATCGATATTCGCAGGTTTGCCAAAATTTCCACTGGCATGGAATCTTCAACATCTTCCACCACAAAATTAAAGCAGTAAATAGGTCTACTATTTTCAAAACTATCATAAGTGATCAGATTATCACCGCCACCCCCTATACTTTTCTGCGTCTCGTGATATAATTGCATGATGGTATTAGGGAAACTACATTGAATATTATATACAGTATTCCCATTAATGGTAATATGTATATTATTTAAATCAAAAGATTGAAAATATAGGCTATTGGCCGCGTAATCACCTGAAAATGTTTCCATATCAATCATGGCCAATGTGATTTTTTCAGGTATACAACTGTTAAAAGGCTGATCAATTAAAATTGAATTTTCATTTTGCCCAATAAGGTATGTCTTGTATAAAGTCTTATCAAATATATATTGTATAGGATTAACTGCTATCGCCTCATTTAAAGCCGACATTGCGTTATAATGTGGGGTAACTCTATCAATCCATAATTTAGCCTTTTCTATATTCATCGCATTTAAATGTCCGTCTTTGTTGGCGCCCATAACCAAGTTATTATTCAGTAATTCGAGTCTAAGCCTCAAGTTAATTGAATCCAGTAAATACATGTCTATTTAATGTCACCCATAACTTTCGTCTCCCACCTGCTGGTTTGACCGAAGGTATTGACAGTAAATTGCCGAGTTACCCCTTGTGTTACATGATAGTTATCGTATAAAAGTCCCATCCGACTGGTGGTAGGTAATGCCGAGGGCTTTATCATTTTCAGCATTTTGATATATGATTGATAGTTAAATACAGGACAGGATTCCACCAACTTTTCATTCAAGAAAACAGAAGTGGATTTAAATAATATATTACTTAGACCATTAACGAGAGACACGTGCTCACCATCCGCTAATTGCATGCCGGCCCTATTTATTGTGATATATAATTTTAAAGCTATACTTGACAAATCTAAGAAAGAACCTGCCACCCTATTAACGCGAAATTCTATATATTTATCAGTTAGAATTTGATTTATGGAAATATTGCAAGGTGTAAAATCCAGTCTTTCCTTTGAATTAATTGAAGTTTCAATAATTCTCCGTCTATTAACATTTGGGAACAATTCTGATATACCTGCAATATATGATGAAACAGGAACTTGATTGCCAGTTCCGGGTATGTTAGGAACTACGCTAGCCATATTTTGTGTTTATATATAATTTTAGATGAAGGGTAGAACAAGTGCGTACCCGCCAAATGTCAATTGATGAATGAGTTACAAAAGATGGTACACGTCCTTATTATATTTACTCCTTTGATTTAACACGTGTACCCTTCCTCTTCCTACGTTTTTTCTTTCCTCTCACATTCGACCGTCTAACTAATCATTTCACCATTTTCTTCCATCTCGTTCTTCTTCTTCTCCTTCTAGTACAGCTTTAAATTCGTTGTCCAGTAGTTTTGAGGGCTCTTATGCCATTTCGTTTTATGGATTCTTTTAAAGGTAAACCGTCGTTTACCGTATCAGATAACACAGATCTACCGAATTCATTAACTGAAATTTTCGCGGCATTAAATAGAAAAGGAAGCACTTTACGTACAATACCGCTTATGGTAGAAAAAAGACCACTTCCCCTCCTGCGGCCGGGATAGAAAACGGAAATATCCTCAAACCCCGCCCCTCTCCTTAATAAAGGGTCTGATAAAAATAGTTTTTTAAATTCCGCCTCTGAAGGAGGCATGAATAACACTCTCATTTTACTGTTTATACTATTCCCAAACAACTTAAGTGGAGCTTGATTCGCACGTTCTAGTTGACTCAAGGGTGTTAAGATCACGAATAAGGAATGCCAAGGGTGAACATCGAATTATATATGTACTTATTCATCTAATTTTCCTCTAGGCTTTATACGGAGCAGGCAAGTAACACTCGAGTCTTTAGTGAAATGTAAAAGGTGTCCATTTTGATCCGTGATAAGAATAGAAATCTGATCCAAGATGTTCGTGTTCAACAATTTGTAGACTATATTATGTATTCCTTTTCCTCTACCACTTGGTAAAGTAAAACAGTCCAATATATTTACTAGTCTCCCGCTAAAAATCGGCGGTTGAACTATATCCGTATACACATATATAATCTACCCCACAATTATAAGGTAGAGAATCAAGGGAAACGTGTTCATTCAATTCACACCCGCCATATATTTCATAACCGGTATCAATACGAAAACCTAATCATTTCACGGCTTTTCCTCTAAATTTGATGTATATACTTTTAACGTCCCCTGGTCTCAATTTCTCTCTCTTGATACGTGGCATAGTAATTCTCTTTAAATCTTCATCCCAATCAAATATACCGTTACTATTAAAATAATTTATGAAATTGTCACCGTAATAAACTTTCAAATAATCATACACGTTGTTATTAAGAGCTCTCATGAGTCTCTTCATATCCCCCGCTAACATTGCTATTCTCGGTCTATACAAATATGTATGCCTATCACGTTTATGACGCTCTGTAATAAATTCGAGAGTGAATAAATCATCTTTGGATAATATAGCGTAATAACTCCCCGGGAACATGATCGAAGCTAAACCTACTTCATATTCAACCCCATTAGGTAATAATATAGGTGTATGTAATCTATTGGCAAATTTCGAAGGTGTATTTTTGGTATACGTGTCTAAACAGCGGAGACTGCTCAAATATATGGTGTGTTCACCAGCCATGTCGGTTAAATACTACAACGGGTATATGTCACGTATGGTATTTCTAAGAAAAGTGTGATAGCATTTTATCTAGGTCTTATATGCAGATTGCATGATACAACCCCATTTTCAGTAAACATTATTTCTTCACCGTTCTGATCCGAGACATCGATGGTAATGTAATCCAATACCTCAATGGTATTTAAAGGTTTATAAATGGCATTATGTGGACCTTTACCACATGCACATCCTAACGTGAAACAGTCTAAGAGATTAACCATTTTATCACCTAAGATGGTAGGTTGAACGATACCCCAATACAGGTAAACGTATTCAACGCCTTGATGGAATATATTTCTACTGCCATGAGGTCTCAACACACCCAAACTGTATATTAAATACCTGACTTTTTCATTGAAACCGAACATATTAGCTGCTTTAGCACTGAGTTTAATCGTAATTGAATCAATCATATCAACTTTGGCCACGCCTGCATCGATATGTGGAATGCCCATTCTCTTCGTGTCATTATTCCATGAGAATAAACCGTCCCTGCAGATAGCTCCGCGAATATGCTCACCGTAAAATTCAGATAATTGTTCAATAATTTCCGTATTAAACGCTCCAGTCATGCCATTCATATCACCACCCAACAAACCCGAAATGGACTTATAAATATAAGTAAAAACGCGTTTCCCATCTGACTCGTTATAGATCGTGTTAAATTGAATAGTAAAATCAACGTCTCCTGGTTTAATAGCTTAATATAATTTCAGGAGAATGACTCCCACTAGCCCCACTTCATATTCCACTTCTTTCGGTAATGATATAGGGGTGGCTAACCTATTGGTAAATTTACTCGCCCAATTTTCTGGAGATGTACCTATACAGGCATTGCTATTCACGTATATGATGTGATCGATACACATGTTGAATGTAGACTGTATGACTAACAATGGGCATCGGGTTTATAATATATGTACATAAAAACCTCCGCATTCATGTTATGTCACGCCATATTCATGAATTTATCTCACAGATTGCCATGTCATTAAAGATGTCCAAGCCTCTAGCCGCCATGATGAATCATCCTGACCACCCTCCGATCCAGGTAAACTATCATTATTATTATCATTGTTGTTTTTGCAGTTATTATTATTATTATTATTATTATTATTATTATTATCATACACGTTCGCTCCGGTGCTTATTTAACACGATCTTTACAGATCCCTTCGCTGAAGACTTCCCTTTAGATGAAGATTTGATGGGGCGTAATAATAATGAAGCATCGCGTGTTGGTGGAGGTGGAGGAGCCAGAGGGGGGTCTCCACTCACGAGGGAAAGAACGGAGTGTAACAAGGTAGTGAGTACCATTCATTATGTGGCTGCAGTAGGGTCACACATTGACGTGGCAATGAAGCTAAGTAGTAGCATAGCCCGATTACGCGAAGATGTGCTCAGTAACTTCCTTGAAAGAGGTATTCGCTCGGCTATGCTATACTTGTGCGTTATTATCACCAGTGTGAGGATGCTAGGCGACATGAATGAAAAAAATGCTTTTTATCTATGTACCCCACCTACCTTCACTACGATTGACTCGATCTATGACTCCCTGGAGGAGGCTATTGAGTTTATAGCTAATAACTTGGAAGAGAGACTCAACCATACTGAGGGTTCTGGTTGGTGTATGACCTCGCTGGATAGGTTGAACTTCATATCACGCGGCGTGAGTTAGTGAATATTAATAACTTCAAGGTGTATCCCAAGGGAGTCCTTGATAGTGATCAGGTTATCAATATTCAGTCCAGGTACAACTGTGACATTACAGCGTTAAAAGCGTACGTTGTACTCCGGGATAACCCTCCCACACTTATTAACAACCTCCCTCGTGTCTTAATGAGGAGGATGTGGAGGGGGCAATTTAATATCAAACACTCGCCAGATATGCCGTTGACCCATGACTCTTTCAAAACATTAGAAAAGGGGAATAACCTCAACATATATCTGTATAAACTTATGTAATTAGTCAATGGGGAAACAGCGGAAAAAAACATTGGAAGGTACATCTGGCGAGGAAAGGTGGTAACCCCCAAAGCCCTCATTTGGTCACGTTGTTATTAATCACTGACGACCACGTCGCGTTGATTAAGGATATGTTGGCGTTCGTGAAGAAGTTCCGACACGATTCAAGCCGGGGGGGGGGGGGGGGGGATTGAGCACGCGGGTAGTATGTATTACAATTGTTTGACTTGTTTGATAGTCCCACCATCCGTGAGGCACACACTCAGGAA
Source organism: Macrobrachium nipponense (assembly GCF_015104395.2). Classification (NCBI taxonomy): domain Eukaryota; kingdom Metazoa; phylum Arthropoda; class Malacostraca; order Decapoda; family Palaemonidae; genus Macrobrachium; species Macrobrachium nipponense. The sequence continues at coordinate 76,492,675 of NC_061091.1, read as the reverse complement.
ATTCTTACATGGGCAAAAGTCTTACACACTGCATAAAGTCACTTGAAAAAAAATTCCCCAGAAGAAAAATCATGTCACCCAAACCGCGAGTAATAGCGAACACCGATTTAGCCGATATGTCCAAATTAGCTCGGTATAATAATGGGTTTAAATATTTGCTGGTCTTTATTGACGTGTTTTCCAGATATCTACAAATTGTTCCCTTGAAAAAGAAGGATGATGTTACTATGCGTCGCGCTTAGAAGAAGATTATGGAATCTACCGAATTTTCGTGAATTTCACGTTTGAATAGTGATGAGGGTAAGGAATATTATAACAAACATGCCAGAGAATATCTAGATAGTAAAAATATAAAATTATATAGCGTTTATTCGAGAGAAATCAAAGAGTCATAAGGACTATTAAGAATCGGATATATAGATATCTCACACATAAGAATACCTTAAAATACATTAACGTCTTGTGTGACATTGTTCAAAGTTATAACCATACCCCCATAGAAGTTTGGGTCGCACCCGCAAGAGGTTCACGCATTAACGGCTAGAGATGACATTGAATGTCAATTCTCGAGTATATATAAAAAGTCTGTTCTCGTTAATCCTCCCGCCATTTCGCTCTTGAATGTTGGAGACATTGTACATATTGCCGATGAGCATCGGAACGCAATTTTAAGGAGGGGATATACAATTCAAAATACTCTGGAAATTTTTAAAATCCGAAAAGTGGATACATCGCAAAATCCGGTCGTATACTTCTTGGAAGATTTAGCGGGTGAAGAAATAAAGGTTGTATTTTATTGTGAAGAATTAATTCCTACAAATCTACCAGAAACGTATGATATCACTATTCTGGGAAGGAGGAAGAAAAATAATAAAACTCAATAATACGTTCATTGGAAAGGTTATCCGAATCAGTTCAATTCCTATGTTGATGAATCTCAAATTGTACGGATATGAACCGTAAGCAACCTTAATACGTAAAAATAAAAACTTTATTTTATTCATCTCTGGTTTATCACCCAGTGAAAGAAGTAAAGTCATTCCCATCTTAAACGGTGGTTTGGTGGCTACTCTCTCGGGAATTTTTAGAAATTTTTTTTTATGGTAATCTAACTCAAGATAAAAAGTTTATTAAACACTTAAGAAATTGTAGACGAGAAATTCATCTTGTGTCCTTGAAAACGTCCATATCTAAGAAGAAAAATATACTGAAAAGTCGTAAAGGGGGAGCTATTTTATCAGTGTTATTGCCTATTGCTGCGA
>NC_061091.1:76468304-76490913 GCF_015104395.2 Macrobrachium nipponense | reverse complement strand
AATTTGGGCAACTTACACAAGAAGTTATTTTTGAATGGCTGGGATTGCTAAGGTTAGTTAAGTTTATTCAGTTCAAAATACAACCATTCCCATTTTGCCGTGAGAATATAAGTGAAGTTCCGAAGAACTACATCTCACTGAGATGTATTTCTATGATAGATAATAACCGATAAATATGAACTAAAAAAAATATACCAAAGAGAAAACTATGGAATGTAGGGCACGGACAAGCAGCCTCATCCCATAAACCAATGATTAGACATAAGGAGAGGGCTGAACACTAAAAGAGCTCTTAGGAATCTGGTGTTTGGAACGACGGGTGACAATGAGGCCCAGAAAGATAACTGAGGAAGCATCCATGGCAGAAGAATGGAAACCAATTGATGGTGGAGGGAAAATATTTGATAGTTAGAATTACATGGTAAAATTTTTTAAATGGCAATGAAAATGCTTATGGGACAGAGATAAAAAAAGAACAAAAGTGATAGAGCAACCATGTCCAGTACTTATTGCCATCATTAATTACTTAAAAAAATGCGGTGGCTTATTTTCATATCAGGAGCAATTATTATTCCGATGCCTATTAGCATTTTGTATAAATTAGGAAACAAAAAAGAAGAAGATGAAGAAAAAAAAAAACAATTATACCATTACACAATTGCTCAGTATGAAGTTCTGAAGCAATGGCTAGATATTTATATACACAAAAACGTAGCCAAAAAAAAAAGAAAGAAGGAAAAAAAAAATAAAGAATACGAATCATTCCCCATAACACGTTCTATATTTACACATATATGCATCACACCAACGTCTGACCAAAACATATGTTTCTACTAAAGCCTCACTTCGTAATGGCGTATTACGATAATCCATCCTTGCGGTCTAAACGTTACAGAAGCAGCTATGTTACAAACGGCTTATGACGTCTTCGTTACTGCGCCACTAAGACGTTAATGAGTCAATTTTGAAGCCGCCACTTGATCTGTCAAATGCAAATCTGTTTAGAATTATGGTGGCGTTTGAACTTGCGTCAACGCCTCCTTCATCATCATCATCATCACATCACAAATTATTATTATTATTATTACTCATTCAAAGTGAGCAGTATCTATATTTACGACTATAGAAGCTTATTATTATTATTATTATTATTATTATTATTATTATTATTATTATTATTATTATTATTATCATTATTATTATTTATTATTATCATTATTATTATTATTATTGATTGCAGGTCCACAATAATATAGCACGTGAGTATATGGTCTTTAATGGATATTAAAAGCTTTCGAACCATGTACTAGGTTCATCTTCAGTCAAGTGAACATTATGACTTTAAAAATTCGTCGAAATAAACTTCTGAACAGGACAATTCTACAACGAAGAACGCAAATGAAGGAAGCGCTCAACAGCTCAACTAGGTAAATGCGCTTATGCACTACATGCACAGAACAATGCAATAGCCTCCCACCCCTGCTTTTAAGAACAACCATAGACCGAATTGGGATGGATCTAAAACAAATAATTTTAAAACACAATGTCCAAAACAAGAAGACTAGTGGAAGGGCGCCGCCATGAACTTAGGAGAAACTTTTACGGAAAACAAGTCGTCGTTGGGGAGAGGACCCATTAGTCAATGTTTACAGTCTTTAAAACTTTGCTAGAAAATTTGATTTTAAGACAAGCTATGCTTTTCCTCTGCCTGTTGCTGGCCCCTCTTCTGCTCTTCTCCCTCAGACAGATTACAACACAAGGGACGTGACGTCCACCAATGTTGCAGCCGCGCCGCCAGGGGAACACCATTCAGCATCATCATAGCCCACAAGACGTTCCAGCTGATTAGCAAACAGGAATTCGAACATCAACAACGGAATTACCTAGTTGGGCTGTTGAGCGCTTCCTTCCTTCATCTGCGTTCTTCGTTGGTGGAAGTCCTTTTCAGAAGTTTACTTCGACGAATTTTTAAAAGTTCATAATGTTTACTTGACTGGAGATGAACCTAGTACAAGGTTCGAAAGCTTTTCATATCCATTAAAGACCATATACTCACATGCTATGTTATGGTGGACCTGCAACCATTGTCTTCATTTTCGACACGGAAAAGTGTGCCCATTATTATTTAAAAGCGCTTAAATGGAAGAAACGAAACAGGACACTTGCTTACAAAGCGAGCTTCCATAGGAAAAGTGTCTATATGTGAAAAATGAGAAATAAAAAAATCAAATAAATCAGAGTAAATCGATAAAAAAAAAAAAAAATATTAATTTGATTTATTTTGCTAATAGCAGTATTTGCTGCCCAGATAAAAGAGGGTTGAGCGTAGGTTACCATGCCTGATGCAAGCATGAAGGATCCCAATGTTTCACTTTTTGCTCTACTGCGTAGGTGTTTCCGATAATCTAATTTTGTGTGGACAGGACTCTTATGCCGAAGACACACGCCCTTACTAAAAACAGTTAAATATGTATGTATTTATACTTGGTGAAGATTGGGAAATAAGTTAAGTGCATCTTGGTTGAACCAGACCACTGAGTTGATTAACAGCTCTCCTAGGGTTACCTAGCAGAGGGACCTACAGTTTATTGTGTGATCCGAACCACGCTATGTCGAGAATTAATTTCTAATCACCAGAAACAAATCTCTCTGATTCCACGATGGCAGAGCGGGGAATCGAACTTAGGACTACCGAATCGGTAGGCGAGCACGTATAAACCACCCGTTCCAACGAGGAACTGGGAAGATTGGGAATTCAAGGGTTAACCGATTCCGTCAGTCTTTCAATATCTCCACCACCTCAGGGACTGTGGAACTTTCTGTCTCCCTTTACATTGCCAGAAATACGGAATTCTCTGTCTCCATCTGGAGTTACGTAATTTCATCTGCTTCAGTTTAAGGGGTCTGGCTGTCATAACTTCATGATAGAAATAGTACAAGAGAACACTTTTCTTCCTTTGACCAGGTCGTCTCATCCCACTAGAAATGCGCGATCATTTCTCATGCTTCAACAACATTCTATGTCTGTTGACCCACTTTCCTTCAAATCCACCACATCAAAAAAGATAAAATGTATGAAAAAAAGTCGTTTCACTCAGGATGTCAATAAAAAAATAGAAAATAAAAAAACAAAAGATGAATTTTAAGAACAAGGAAAAGATGAATTTCGATTTCTCTTAAAGAGTCACCAGTCATGACTTGCTTTCATAGGCATTTTCTATTTCTTTTTTCATCGGTCTCGTTTTACTTAGTCCCGCAACCCCTCAGGCTCGGCAACTATTTCTTAGCCTCGATCTGGGAAAATTTCCTGAGTCAGCAGTTAGCTTTGATCTATGCCCTGATTTTCTGTGCGTGTGTACGTTTATCACACAAGAAAACGAGGTATATTAAGGACACCAAACTTGTTTACCAACGAGTAACCATTAAAACCTAGAAGGTACATTTTTCCCATTTTAAAACTAAGAAAACCGCTAATCGATCTCTCATAACTATAATCTCGGATTCTGAGTTCGTTATTGCAGCCGAGTGGTATCGTTAACGTCTTGCCCTTGTGGGTCCCGAGGTCAGACCCCACCCAGGCCATTACAGATTTTCGCTGTCACATGACCTTACAGTTCCTGTGAGCTAGAGATTAGGGATTTGGGAACCGCCGAGACCTCAGGAATCATTGGCTAATCCTCTGCCATTGTTAAGGAAATACCATCCAAGAAAAATGAGAATGTCCCTGAAAACTAAGTATACAACACAAATATAATAATACTAATAGATAACCATTAAAATAAAGTTTTCGTTGTTGAAAATATTCTCTCTGAATACCAAACTGAAATTCTGTTCTGGTGAAGTTTTCCTAATGAGGTTTAGTGGTTGTGTTTCTGGTATCATTATTTAAAAACAGCAAGATTGGTCTAGTCCAATCGGCGTTGACAGACGACGAAGCCAAAAACAACTATAATCTTATCTAATCCACATGTTAGTCCGAATACACTACACAACTCTTCATCTGAAATCATCACACTCCACTAAAAGCACGAAAACAGGAAATTATCTTTAATATGTTACTTTCCTGTCGCTGATCACTAACAGTTGCGGTGTTTATAACGACATTTTAATGACAGCGATGCGAACTCGACGTATTGTATGTGTGTCAGCGTTCTTAACCTGCCGTAACATATGTTGCTACGATTTTCTGTTGCTTGAAATCTTGTATGTTTCTATGTTATTAGAGGTATTGTTGGGACACGACAACAACAAAATTACCTAAACTATACACAAGCGCAGGACACGTAACACGCACACACACACACTACCCATCTATATATATATATATATATATATATATATATATATATATATATATATATGACTGGTAACAAAAGTGTTCTGTAACAACAGAATTCCATCTAATAAAAGGAGCCCATAAAACAAAAAACCCAAAATGTAGAGAGAAAAGTAGACTATATTTTTTTTTTCAGAGACTGCTGTCTCTCTCTTCAGTAATATGAATGAGAAAAGTTTACAGAAAAGGTGGTATTTAACCAAAGATTCGTCCACAAGTAAGCCAATTTAGGTCACCCCGCTGATAATCTTCCTTTAATCTTCTTAAGCGTTGGTTGAATGAACACTGCGTCGACGATGTCCGATGTCCAATTCCCTTTTGAGATGTTCATTACCTGCTTCTCTTTATTAGGCCGATTCCATCATTTGACTCTTGTACCGGCAGTTGCTGCTATAAATTACACGTGACATATTCCAGTTTATTCTATGGTTATGTTCATTTATATGGTTGTTGAAAATAGCCGAGTTCTGTTGTCCTACCTAACTGACCGTTTGTGTTGTATTAATCTCTGGGGAAAGATATGGTAAATTTGTATTCTGTCGTGTCTCTGATTATTGAAACATCAAGAAAAGGAAAATTAATTTTGTTGTCTGTTTCCCATTCAACTTTAAATTTGATGCTGGGCACTAATGTGTTTAATTTTGAGAGGATAATAAGTGGGTAATTTTAATGAATTCCTCTCAAAATTAAACGCATTAGTGCCCAGCATCAATTTAAAGTTGAATGGGAAACAGACAACAAAATTCCTTTTCTTGATGTTTTAATAATCAGAGACACGACAGAATACAAATTTACCATATACAGAAAACCACGTTCTCACTTTCATATATTCACTACTTTAGCTATCATGACAATACTATCAAGATAGGTCTAGCTAGCAACCTATTCTTAAGAGCCTTACGAATTTGTTCCCCAGATTTCCTGGAAAAAGAATTTGAACTAATTCGCAAGCAACTTCATCTTTAAAGTATCCTGACCATATAATTGAGAAAGCAATTCAAAAAGCAAACGTAATTTTCTACCGACCCCCTAAAGACAAGACCAGAGACACACCCAACAATAAAATAAAAATTCCCCACCTGGAGACGATTAAGAGAGTAACTCACACCTTGGGAAATCCAACCCTTTTGCATTTACCTACCCAAATACCTTAGCCAAATCCCTGATTAACGTCCAACAAAAGACATCGCCCAAAGGGACTCTGGGGTATATGAGATCCCATGCCAGGACTGTGACCAATCTTACATCGGATTTACAGGTAAATCACTTCCCAGAGATTAATACAACACAAAACGGTCAGTTAGGTATGGAGGACAACAGAACTCGGCTATTTTCAACCATATAAATGAACATAACCATAGAATAACTGGAATATGTCACGTGTAATTTATAGCAGCAACTGCCGGTACAAGAGTCAAATGATGGAATCGGCCTTAATAAAAGAGAAGCAGGTAATGAACATCTCAAAAGGGAATTGGGACATCGGACATCGGACATCGCCGACGCAGTGTTCATTCAACAACGCTTAAGAAGATTAAAGGAAGATTATCAGCAGGGTGACCTAAATTGGCTTACTTGTGGCGAATCTCTTGGTATAAATACCACCTTTTCTGTAAACTTTTCTCATTCATATACCTGAAGAGAGAGACAGCAGTCTCTGAAATATAGTACTTTTCTCTCTACATTTTGGTGTTTTTTATGGGCTCCTTTTATTAGATATATATATATATATATATATATAGATATATATATATATATATATATATATATATATATATGTATATATATATATATTTAATATGTATATATATTATATATATATATATATATATATATATATATATATATATATATATGATATACATATCGTCCAACAAAAGACATTCCCCAAGGAAACAGGGGTTTATGAAATCCCATGCCAGGACTGTGACCAATCTTACATCGCATTTACAAGAAAATCACTTCCCCAGAGATTAATACAACACAAACGGTCAGTGTTAAGTATGGACAACAGAACTCAGCTATTTTCAAACCATATAAATGAACATAACCATAGAATAAACTGGAATTTGTCACATATAATTTTATAGCAGCAACTGCCGGTACAATAGTCAAATGATGGAATCGGCCTTAATAAAAGAGAGGCAGGTAATGAACATCTCAAAAGGAGCATGAGATTCAGATGTGATCGACAAGGTTTCATTCAACCAACGCTTAAGAAGATTAAAGGAAGATTATCACGGGCTGGGGGTGACCTAAAATTGGCTTACCTGTGGATGGATCTCTTGGTATAAATACCACCTTTTCTGTAAAATTTTCTCATTCATATACCTGAAGAGAGAGACAGCAGTCTCTGAAATATAGTACTTTTCTCTCTATATGTGTTTTTATGGGCTCCTTTCATTAGATATATATATATATATATATATATATATATATATAATATATATAGATATATATATATATATCTAATGAAAGGAGCCCATAAAAACACCAAAAATATAGAGAGAAAAGTGAGAACGTTGGTTTTCTGTATATGGTAAATTTGTATTCTGTCGTGTCTCTGTTATTAAAACATCAAGAAAAGGAATTTTGTTGTCTGTTTCCCATTCAACTTTAAATTTGATACTGGGCACTAATGCGTTTAATTTTGAAAGGAATTCATTAAAATTGCCCCACCTATTATCCCAAAATGTTAGAATATCATCTATATATCTCATCCACAGCATGTTTTTGGGTTTTATTGCATTTATTACTGTAGTTTCAAAGTATTCATGTAGATTGGCTAAAACCGGACTTAAAGGACTACCCATACTACACCCGAATTTTTGCATATAGAATGATTCCCCGAATGAAAATACGTTATTAGATGCACATAATTCAACTAACTTATTATTATGTCAAGCGCCAATGGGAAATGATCTGAATAGGGGGATAATTTTTCCCTCAAAAACTGAAGAACGTCCTGTATTGGTACTTTTGTAAATAGGGAATCTACGTCAGGGCTTAAAAATTTTATGTTGTGAAGTGGTATATGTGCTTCTCTGAATTTGTGACAAAAACCTTCCGAATGTTTAATGTGACTGGGAGAAAAAGTGCCTAAAATAGGGGAAAGGAGGCCAGCTAACCATTTAGAAATTTTGTAATGAAAGCTCCGGCACATGAAAACGATGGTCTGAATGGAAGATTGTCTTGTGAGTTTTGGGAAAAAGGCCATAAAAGTAGGGGAGGTTTAGGATTAACAACTTTAAAATTTCTCTAATAGTTCAATACTCTTTTTGTCTTGGTCAATTAATCTTACTTTCCGGAAAAATTCTGTGGGGACGTTTTGGTGCGGATTTTTCGTCAGTTTGTCGCAAGTGTTTGTGTCGCTAAGGAGTTGGTTGATTTTGTCGAGGTAGAAGTCTTTGTCCATTATTACGATTTTGCCGTCTTTGTCTGATCTACTTATTATAACATCTAACTTTTTTTTTTAGCGAGCGGATGGCTATCATAAATATACGGGGAAACAGGATATTTCTTATTTAGTCAGTTAAAGCATTTAGATGTTATAATAAGTAGATCAGACAAAGACGGCAAAATCGTAATAATGGCATAGACTTCTACCTTGACAAGCAGACAGACAAACGCGAATGAATACCTTACAGCCGTCCTAATTCGTTGGGAAAGGTATAAGACCAACCTAAATTTGTCTAAGACCTGGACTTAAATTATTTAAGCTTCCTCTTTTGATTTTGTCCTTAGATAATGGAAACGGAAAATGGTTTCAAATCCCCAACTATGTAACAACTTATGCATCTGCAGTTACTGATACTAGCATACATATGTACGCAGAAATTACGTACGAAAGCGTAAAGTAACTAAGTCTATGGGCATATCCAGCCTCGTTTCACGGGCAGAACCAGCTCCGTTTCAGGAAATCCCTTCTCACCCCCAACCCCCTTCGAAGGGGGGAAGGTAGGATGAAACTCCATTATAAACCATCTTAGGGGTCCCCACTATAACCCTGCCAAGTTTCATGCCTATCGGACCAGCCGTTTGACCGTGATTGAATGACAGACGGACGGACAGACATTACGCCCATTATAGTATGATATGAGGGCAACAGGTCACAATGAGGCAACAGAAGTCAGCAACAGAGCAAGCATGCGAGCGACTGAAACGTTCGGATTATATATAATATATATATATATATATATATATATATATATATATATATATATATAATATATGACTGGTAAATGTTCTGTTACAGCAGAATTCCATCTAATAAAAGGTAGCCCATAAAAACACCAAAAGAGAGAAAGTACTATATTTCAGAGACTGCTCTCTCTCTCTTCAGGTATAGCCAAAGGCTAAGCACTGGATCTATGAGGTCATTCAGCGGTTAAACGGAAACTGGCAGTAAAAGGTTTGACAGGTGTAACAGGAGGAAAACCTCAAAGCAAGTACACTATCAATCAAGTGTTCGGAGAGGGGGGGAAAGTAAAGACGAAAGGAAGAGATGAAGGAGGATACAGTAAAAGGAAAACAACGAAAGTGGTTGAAGCTCGGGGTCAAAGGCACGCTGCAAAAGAACCTCAAGTAATGCCTACAGCGCACCGCATGAGGTCCACTGACGGCACTAACCCCGCTACGGGGTTAGTCCCATCTAGACTGTGCCACACAAAGGCCCCATTAAGAGGTAGCTGGAATGTCCCAAAATCCTTAAAACCCAAACATCGCCTACAGAGCTTCGCATGAGGCACACTGTAGAGCAGTGTTTTTTTTTAACGTGGGGGGGGGGGGGGGGAGAGGTTGTTCAGCAATTTCCAGGGGAGGCGAGAGCCCTTTGGAAAAAAAAAAAAATTTCTCTAATTATATTTCGTTATTCTCTTAACAAGAGTGAGGAACAATATTCAGAAATGTTTATGTAAAGTGCAAAAGTATAGCCTTATAACGCTACTTTCCTAAACTCTACTACTCTAGTTAGGCTCGTTGGGCTGACCAGGTTTGTAATTATTGACCTTTCTTCCTCTTCCTCGAAACCCATTCTCTTTCTCATTTTCTTTTTATTTTACTTTTAAACCTGGGAGGGAATTTTACTCATAGATGCAAAGGGGCCCAACTCTTAGAAGGGGCGTGGTAATATTAAGGTTAAGAGCCACTGCTGTAGAGCAACGTTCCCCTCCAACATCCTTGGGGGTTGGGGGGGGGGGGGGGGTGTGTGTTCGCAACCATCGGTGAGAGGCAGATTTATAACCTCTCTTCGTCGGTAACCGTAGTTGCGTGGACATTCCACCACACGATCCATCGTCGGGGATAGTCTACCACAAGGTGTCGGAGAGAGCTTGATTTCGTCGTCCGTGTCTGAGGTGTTTGAAGCTTCTTCAGAAGTGTAAGCGATAGTGTGAATTATGTGTCTGCCAAAGGTGCTGCGGTGATGCATTATTATTACTATATTGTTGTTATCTATGTATGTAAACCCTCTTGTGAAGCAAATTTGAAATGTCATGGCAATACAAGGTAAGGTTCCGCTTTCACAGAACAGAGGTTTCCTATGTGACATGTACTGATAAAGGGATATATCGCAGCTAACAAGTAGAATACTAAAATAGATAAATACTGCATGCACTTAGAAAAAAATATAAGTGAGAAACAATCAACAAATTTACGAGGAACAACTACCATATAAAAGTACTTTTAAGCAGTTCGTAGCAGAAGTTAATATCAAACAGTGCTTTCTCGTGATTATCAAGTGTGTACTGCTTATACAATTCATACATACATATATGAAGTAATGTTTAATTGTATGTTTACACATGTCCATACAGGGGTGCATATGGAGAGAGATCTACGCAAGCACGATATAATTCAAGTAAGAGAACATTTGTCCGTGTACATTCGTGCTTGCGTGCGTGATAGACTAACAACGCAAGCATGGCAGATGTCTAGTATTGCAAAACATCGCAGTAAAACTTAGAAGGGGCCTAAATTAGTGTGACTACATTCTCAAACATATGCTGAATACACGACTGCTTATTTTCACACAGGTAATGTTATGTTATATTCTTGTGGTAGATGTTAGGCAAAAAAAAAAGGGGATTAGAGACCTCTCTCTCTCTCTCAAGGCAAATGTTATGTGCTGTTTCATATAATTAGAATAAATAACAACATAGTCATTGCATAAAAAAAGAGGATTTCTAACAATTTTTCTTATTTTGATGACACGACAAAGGGGTCGTGACAGTTACTAACTACGACCAGGGCTAGGACATCAATGACTTTAAGACTTGACAAAGCGACACGGTAGTTAGTCTGAAAGTTCAGCGCAGTGCTTCAAATCCAGGATAAAAGATACTCATATATGATATATATATATATATATATATATATATATATATATATATATATATATTATACTGTTGATGTATTTCTTCTTTGATGTTTGCTTTATCGTTCTTATCTTTATTCCCATGCGAGTTTTCTATGCTATGGAAGCATATGAAATTGACAAGCTGATGATCGTATCCTCGTTTCCTAAGGAATGATAATAATAATAATAATAATAATAATAATAATGATAATAATAATAATAATAATAATAATACATTAATAATAATAATAATAATAATAGTGATAATAATAATAACGCAAAATTTAATTATAAATGGATTTATGGTAGTGAAAATTATACCTATATATATATAATATATATTATATATATATATATATATATATATATATTATATATATATATATATGTATGTATATATATATAATATGAAGATTGAAGATTCCTGCAAGAAAATCATTGATGGCACTAAAGAACTGCTTAATTTAATAAGGAATTTATATATATATATATATATATATATATATATATATATATATAATATATAATATATACACATCTTTATGCATAATTTCAGTACCATAAATCCATTTATAAATTAAACTTTGCATTATTATTATTATTATTATTATTATTATTATTATTATTATTATTATTATTATTATTATTATTATTATTATTATTATTATTATTATTATTATTGATTATTATTATTATTATTATTCCTTAGGAGACGAGGAATACGATCATCAACTTGTCAATTATGCTTCCATAGCATAGAAAACTGGCATGGGGAATAAAGATAAGAACGATAAAGCAAAACATCAAAGAAGAAAATACATCAGCTATTATCCGTATAAAAAAATACCCCTATATTTTAAATATATAAAGCCCATCAGATACGTACCTATTTATGGTCCTGTTCCTTTCACTTTCGTTGTGTTGAAATGCCATAGAGTCGCCATCTGTCACGAAGTGTGAAATGACTATTGTAAATAAACGATTTAAACCAGTTCCTACCAAAGTCCGCAAAACTGTCTTGTCACCGAACACATTTACACGGTTCCGGCTCTCGTTCAGAAAGCCGCTACATCCACAAACCGATTCAGACATTTCCCTCTCTCGTTCCAGATGTCGTCACTAACCTATTGGTAAATATTACACTGTTTGAATTGGTGATGAACTTATATTTAAGTTTTGAAAGTAGTTTAAATCATTAGGTAAACTCACATAGACAAAATGGATTCGTAACTAACAAAATATGGAATAAAGTGTTAAGTCAAATTTTCAAAGAATTTTATCAGTAACCCTCTCTCTCTCTCTCTCTCTCTCTCTCTCTCTCTCTCTCTCTCTCTCTCTCCCAACTACATTCATAAAATATGGCTCATTTTAAATCATCTGTACCTGTTTAGCTTTGCTTTTATCTAATAATCCATGCAAATATTATGCACCTCTCTCTCGCTCTCTCTCTCTCTCTCTCTCTCTCTCTCTCTCTCTTCGGAACATTCACTTTTCAAGCCAATGGAATTAGTAGGTATTGCCGCTTTTTATTTCTATCGGACCTGACAATTCAAAACATTGCTAAAGGGGCAACAGCTGTTTACTCAAACGAACGTGACGTGTGGAACTGTTCATAAGTACACAAGAGTTTATTTAATCCTCCTGACCCGTTTCTCTCTCTCTCTCTCTCTCTCTCTCTCTCTGTGGTCTGCATCCTGGAGAAGTACAACCAACTGGTCATGCTTTGTTAAAAACTTACTTTGCATATGCTGACCTCAGCAATAAAGGATGTATTAGGAAGTTAGTCGACTGTGGTGGGATGAGTAATGGTGGAAAACGACAAGCCATCTTCCCGACCCTACGGTGTGGGGGTGGGGGAAGTTACTCAAAAAAAAAAAAAAAAAAAAAAAAAAAAAAATATATATATATACTATATATATATATAGATATTATATATATATATAAAAGGCATTGAATATTATCTGAATATAATATATAATATATATATATATATATATATATATATATATATATATATATATATATATATATATATATATATATATCAAACATGGAATATTTCTCAAGACAAGGCGATATTACAGCAGAATTAAAACCATGTAAGTTGAAAGCAATAGATGAACTACTAGGTACTCGCTGAGCATAAAGAATCAGATCATAATCTAAAAGAATCTGATCCTACCCCAACAAGGGAACAAAAATATAAAATTGCAGAATCTCACTTTCGAATCCATACTATATTTTTTCGTCTTTTTTTTAAAGCAAGACTGGACTTACTGTGTCCGTGATTTGCAAAACTTCTCGTGAAATCCGTACACTCCCCCCCCCCCCCACCCCCCCCCCCCCGCGCAAATAAACACCCCTACACCGCCCTACCACCCAGACACACTACTATGCATCCATGGCAATTATAAAAGCACGGTAGACTTACTCTTCCTTGTCTGAATCTTCAAAGCTTATTCATGGCGCTATGACTTATTTTCTCTACACGAGGAGCTGCTTTTGATCGATACAGTACATATATTCTACAAAAGGTGAAAAACAGAAAATAAAAAAAGAGGAGCAGGGAAAGTTCTTTATTTTTAGATGGACGCAGAAAGCAGAAGAAACTGTTGATATCCATCACTTTCTACATTGGAATATATTTAAGCAATGTTTGTTTAGTGAATTCATGCTTTTATCGTAGGGTATAAGCAGGCATACAAGAAAGTATATAAACTAAGTTGTTATACACACACACACGCACACACACACACACACACACACACATATATATATATTCGTTTAGTTTTACCTGGGATTCAAACTCTGGGGCCATCTGGATGATTAGGCGAATATCATGATCGACAGACAAAACACAGACAAACACAGACAAACACACACACAGATGCGCGCTCGCGCACCCATTCTTTTAAAAGAGTGTGAGTTTTGATGGAAATAGATACAAAGTCACTAATATGTCCCATATCATTCACTAATCAACCATTATAGTCATTTCAAAAACACTTGAACAGATGGCATACGATTACCAGACACACCCAGGCAATCATTTTTATTTATTTTTTCAGTTTTTTAAAAGTAACTTTTCACTATTTTTTTAAAAGTAACTTTTCACTGTTTTTTAAAGTCAATTTTCACTGTTTTTTTCTTTTAAAGGCACTTTTCACTGGTTTTTAAAGTCAATTTTCACTGTTTTTTTCTTTTAAAGGCACTTTTCACTGTTTTTTAAAGTCAATTTTCACTGTTTTTTAAAGTCAATTTTCACTGTTTTTTAAAAGTAACTTTTCACTGTTTTTTATGGTCACTTTTCACTAGTTTTAAAAGTAACTTTTCACTGTTTTTATTACTATTTTTTTTAATGGAAGACCTGAGGGTGACGGCGAAGATAAGGACTTTGGACCAATATAAAGGCGTGAGAGTAGGGCACAATCAGGGGCGACAGGTCATTTGATAGTGAGGTCACAAATGACCTCAGGCAAAAACTTCTGCCTATCCTGGGTCGACGGCCGACATCTGTGCAACGGAGGAAGCACAATTATTTTGGGGGGGGGGGGGAAGGGAAAGGGGGAGGAGCATGGAGGGGGAGAGGTGTCTCTAGCCCTATGAAGCTTCACTGATCACGAGATCTCCAAGAATACCAAAGTGAATGGAATTCCTTCCATGGGAGTCAGAGAGGAATGACAAGGATTAGGATGTCTAAAAGACTTATAAGTCTGTCCGAGGAGACATTATGTGCTCACTTATCTCTAGGAGCAGGTTTTATTGTTCGTTAACAGTGTTCTAATGATTTTGTTTAACTTTCTTTTAAACTCTTCCACACTGTTACCTTTTTACAACTTCTGTAAGGGACCAGGCTGGCAATAAAAACAAGAGGACATTAACTCTCCAGGGCAGACACTCATAGATCCTTGAAACACTGGGACCTATGAGGTCATTCAGAGCTGAAACGGAAATTGAGAGCAGAAAGGCTTGAAAAGTGTAACTGGAGGAAAACCTCGCAGTTGCACTGGAAACAAGTGGTAGGAGAGGGTGAAGAGCAGGATAGAAGAGAGAGATATGAATGGAGGTACAGTAAAAGGAATTAACCCCGCCAGGACAACGACTGGCTGAAGGATGAAGGTCGTAACAGGGCCGATACGACTCTTAGAGTTTTACCTGAAGGAGAGCTGACGGTTACGAGTTGGATACGTGAGAAACAAACAGAAAAAACAGGAGGAGAGAAGTTATAGAGAGAGTACAGAGGGTGAAGAAGAGGGCAAAAGATGCTTACTTGACAAATAATATCGGCTGTTAACTGGACTTCTGAATGTCAAAGTTTAGTGGTTGAGATAAATGAACAGCCACTGAAATTCAAACGCCTTCTAAATTTGCATATAGATATCAAAGGTAATACAAAGGTGTTTAATTATTATCATCATCATCATTATTATTATTATTATTATTATTATTATTATTATTATTATTATTATTATTATTATTATTTTTTTTTTTTTTTTTTTTTTTTTGGTGCTCTATCACAGTCCTCCAATTCGACGACTGGGTGGTATTTATAGTGTTGGGGTTCCGGGTTGCATCCTGCCTCCTTAGGAGCCTCATCACTTTTCTTACTATGTGTGCCGTTTTCTAGGATCACACTCTTCTGCATGAGGCCCGGAGCTACTTCAGCCTCTAGTTTTTTCTAGATTCCTTTTCAGGGATCTGGGATCGTGCCTAGTGCTCCTATGATTATGGGTACGATTTCCACTGGCATATCCCATATCATTCTTATTTCTATTTTCAGATCTTGATACTTATCCATTTTTTCCCTCTCTCTCTCAACTCTGGTGTCCCATGGTATTGCGACATCAATGAGTGTACTTTCTTCTTGACTTTGTCAATCAACGTCACGTCTGGTCTGTTTGCACGTATCACCCTATCCGTCCTGATACCATAGTCCAGAGGATCTTTGCCTGATCGTTTTCTATCACTCCCTCAGGTTGGTGCTCGTACCACTTATTACTGCAAGGTAGCTGATGTTTCTTGCACAGGCTCCAGTGGAGGGCTTTTGCCACTGAATCATGCCTCTTTTTGTACTGGTTCTGTGCAAGTGCCGGGCATCAACTTGCTATGTGGTTTATGGTTTCACTCATTTTTCGTATTGCACTTCCTACATATGGGAGAGATGTTATTTCGTCTATCATACTTTGAACATATCTGGTTTCTTAGGGCTGATCTTGTGCCGCTGTTATCATTCCTTCAGTTTCCTTCTTTAGCTCTCCCCTCTGTAGCCATTGCCAATTGTCATCGCTGGCTAGTTCTTTAGTCTGTCTCATGTATTGTCCGTGCATTGGTTTGTTGTGCCAGTCCTCTGTTTTTTCTGTCATTCTCCTGTCTCTGTATATTCTGGGTCTTCGTCTACTTTATAGTCCTTCTTCCCATGCACTCTTTAGCCACTCGTCTTCACTGGTTTTCAGATATTGCCCCAGTGCTCTGTTTTCGATGTTGACGCAGTCCTCTATACTTAGTAGTCCTCTCCCTCCTTCCTTTCGTGTTATGTATAGTCTGTCCGTATTTGCTCTTGGGTGTAGTGCTTTGTGTATTGTCATTTGTTTCCTGGTTTTCTGATCTATGCTGCGGAGTTCTGCCTTCGTCCATTCCACTATTCCTGCGCTGTATCTGATTACTGGCACTGCCCATGTGTTTATGGCTTTTATCATATTTCCGGCGGCGTTGAGTTTTTAGCTTGAGCTAGTATCGCCTTGAGTCTCTGCATATATTCTTCCTGATCGTGTCCTTCATCTCTTGGTGTTATATCTCCTCCTTCCATTATTCCCAGGTATTTGTATCCTGTCTCATCTATGTGTTTGATGTTGCTCCCATCTGGTAGCTTTATCCCTTCAGTTCTCGTTACTTTGCCTTTTGTATGTTGACTAAGGCGCATTTTTCTATATCTCCTCCTTCCATTATTCCCAGGTATTTGTATCCTGTCTCATCTATGTGTTGATGTTGCTCCCATCTGGTAGCTTTATCCCTTCAGTTCTCGTTACTTTGCCTTTTTGTATGTTGACTAAGGCGCATTTTTCTATTCCAAACTCCATCCTGATGTCCCCAGATACAATCCTTACAGTCTGGATTAGGGTATCTATTTCCTTGATGCTCTTACCATACAGCTTGATGTCGTCCATGAACATCAGATGGTTGATTTTGTTGCCTCTTTTTCTTGAGTTGGTACCCGGCATCCATCTTCTGTAGTACTTTTGTCATGGGAATCATGGGCTACTACGAAGAGTAGTGGGGACGTGAGTCGCCCTGGAAGATCCCTCTCCTGATAGTTAACCTCTGCTAGTCTTATTCCAGAGCTTGTAAGTATTGTATTCCAGTTGCGCATTGTATTTTTGAGGAAGCTGATGGTATTTTCCTCTGCCCCATATATTTTCAGGCATTCTATTACGCCATGTGTGTGGTATCATGCGAAGGCTTTCTTATAGTCTATCCATGCCAAGGTTGTTCTTCATTACCATTTTGTCTATCAGGAGCTGGTCTTTTGTGCCCCTACACTTCCTTCTGCAGCCTTCTGTTGGTGGGGGATGGTGTTTGTCTCCTCTAGGTAGTTGTATAGCCTTTCACTGATGATACCTGTTAGTAACTTCCACATTATTGGTAGGCAGGTGATAGGCCTGCTAGTTACTGGGCTATATTTCCCTTACTCTTGTCTTTTTGTACTAAGGATGTTCTTCTGTGGTCATCCATTTTGGGGGTGCTTGGTGATTTGAGATACAATGCTGGAGTTGTTCTGCTATTCGTGGTGTAGGGCCTTGAAGTTTTTGAGCCAGTATCCATGGACTTCATCGGGACCTGGGGCTTTCCAGTTTGGCATTTTCTTTAGTTGGTGTCTGACTGTGTCTGTCGTGATGTCTGTGAATCTTTGTTTTATTCTCCCTGTTTCCTCTTCTTGACTTCCTGGAGCCATGTTGCATGTTTGTTGTGTGATACCGGATGCTCATATGTTTTCCCAGAGTCTCTTACTTGGTTCGGCTTCAGGAATTTCTGGGTGGTTGTCTTCCCCTCTTAGTTGGCTGTATAGTCTTTTCTGGTTGGTTCCGAAATAGTTTGTTCATGTTGGTATCCCTTATTCCTGTTCATGTACCGGTTGGATCTTGTGCTGGCCTTAAGGCCTTAAGCTGTTTTACATCTTATATTGTGTTGTTTAGTCCCCTCTCTTGTACTTTGTATTTCTCGTTGAGTTCCACCCTTGTTTTCTTTGCTTTCTTAGCCTTTTTCTGCCATCTCCTTTCAGTTTACTCAAGTCAGATCATCACCATGATTTGCTTTTCCAGGCGCCTTTTCCAGGAGGTTGCTGTTTTGGTTTCTGTTGGGTTGGTTTTGACGGTGGTGTTGGTGTTCGAATCCCCATCAGTTCTGCTACTAATCTTGCTCCTGCATATGTCAAGTTATTTGTTTCTGTGATACTGGTGGTGTGTATTATGCCCATTATTTCATTGACCTCACTTGTTTTCTCCCTTAATTTCTTGTTGTTGTAGGCTTTCATGGAGGGGATCTTTGTTCTCTCTGTATCTGGCTCCATCCATTGTCTAATCTTTTCTACCCATTCCGTCCTCTCTCTACTTCGTCGGTGTTTTCTTCGTGTGTCGTTGTTTGATACCTCATCCTCCCTGTCGTCTTCTGTGGCATCGTCTCTCAGTTTCGTCTTCGTGTAATTCGTTGTCGTGTGACATTTCCCTTTCCAGTTCTTCTCTTTCTGTTGGGGAGAGCCAGTTTTTCTTTTTTTATGTTCCTTACTTGGTCTGCCAGCCTCTGCTCGTTTGGGGGGTGTTATTCCTCTCATTCCAGATGTTGACCAATCTTCTTCTATATCCTCTCTCCGTCGGGTTGCTTCTGATGTAGCAATCTCCATATTTCCTTATTTTGTCCATTTCTTCCTTTTTGCCTCTGTAGCTCCAATCTCAGGCTGTTGATTTACTGTCGTTTGTGGTGATCAGTTTGCTGGATGACGACCTCCAGTACCTGACCGTTTCTTCCCCTACAATTGGGTTGAATACCTGGTTGCCGGACGAAGCTCCTCTGTTGCAGAGGTTCCATTTACGTCGTTGTCGTTTATTCCTTCATTTCTTTCCATCATTGCTGAGTTTTGCTATTTAACCCATAGCTGGACCCTACCCATCAGGGATAGGTACTCATTTACAAGCTGAGTAGACTGAGGAAATTATGGTAAAGATCCTTTCCCAAGGAATCAACGCCTAGGAGAGCGTCACCCATCCAACGACTGACCAGCCCCAATGTTGCTTAACTTGACTTAAGTCTATTTGACGACCTAACCCACTCCTCCACGGCGCCACATTATTATTATTATTATTATTTTATTATTATTATTATTATTATTATTATTATTATTATTATTATTATTATTATTATTATTATTATTATTATAATGCCCCTACTTTCTTCTGAGGGAAACCTAAACACCAAGAACTTACACAGAACTAACAAACCATACTTACAATAAGGAAAAAAGAAGCATATGCAAGTATGTCTATAGAAAAACACAGAAGACTGAGAAAGGGTAAGAAACCAAGAACTAACCTCTAAGAAAGGAATACACATCCTACTCGAAATATGACAGAGCATTGGAACGAAATAACCATTACTTCACTAATACTGGTTTCTTTCCAGAAGCTCCCAATGTCCACAGAGTTACTGGTAGTCACGGTATTCCTCTTCTTAATCTTAGGAACTGAGGCCGGCAGCCTCAAGAAATCTGAGCATGGCACATCAAGAGAGAAGAAGGAAAAGGCAACAGGTGAGTCTCATTTTTTACTTACTCTACATCGGGTTTTAGCAGTTTAAGATGACCCCGAGAGGATTTAGAGAATCAGAAGGGCAAATATATACACATAACAGGGATGACTTGAGAAATTAAGGCACAATGGAAGTAAACTTTCATAAAATTATCCACTTCATGGGCCACACTGATGGCTCATCTGCAGTACGTCGAGACGATAAACACAAATTGTTAACTTTCACGTCTATCTTGCACATAAATCTCCTTCCAGGAAATTAAACCTTTACTTCCTCCCACAACTCTTTCCCAGTTTATATCCAACAATGTCTAGGCCTTCCTCTCCTCCTTCTTCATCATGTCACTTCTGGATTATATGTACATTTCACCAATTATCAATGTCCATTCTTTCCACATGTCTAAACCTTCCCAAAATTCTCTCATCTAAAATTTCACCTATTAACAGATATACTATATAATATATAGATATATATATATATATATATATATATATAGATATATATAGATATAGTATATATATATATATATATATATATATATAGATATATATATATCGATATATATATATCGATATATATTATATATATCTATATATATATATATATATATATATATATATATTATATATATATATATATATATATATATATATATATATATATATATCTATATATATATATCTATATATATATATATATATATATATATATATATATATATATATATATATAGATTATATATATCTATATATATATATATATATATATATATATATATATATATATATATATATAATATATATATATACAATCATATATACTATATACATACACATATAGTTTTGTCAGCCTCCTTTCAACATCAAAGCAGGAGCGTCGTACCGAACAAGCTTAGGAATCCGCATCGCTTGGGCTCTAATAGAATTAATGAATGCTCTGTAGCATTTGTACTGTTATAAGGTCGAGCTATAACAATAAAACACTAATAAGCTTGAAGAAGAGAAGCTGTATCAAATTCGTATAATCAGTGAACGAGGCTGAATGACGCAGAGTTTGACAAAATGAATTAGTCAGTCATTAAGTAATTTACGCTTTCTATAAGGATTAATAAACAGAAAACGTAAATTTAATGGCAGACAATTTAAAACTGGCAGTCTCTCCATGCGCGTAACTGCTTAATAATATGAACAGAAACTGGTATGTGTACATGGCTTTCACCTCTTTATTAGGCTCTCTTATGCAAAATATTTTATGAAATAACAAAGATATCGATCTTTTGTTCTTTTAAAACGATTCTTACTGTTTATAGTGGCAGGTTATCCATTACAGTTTTCTTCCCCCTTGTGAGGACCTGAGAGTAAGACAAGTAACTGGGTACTGATAACTTATTGATGTTTTTGTTTGAGATTAAGCTGGCCTTATACCAGCAAGGGCTCTTGCTCATAGAGCAGCCCGTCGTAATTTATTACAGGTAAACACAAGCTATAAAGGAGGCTGCGGACGGATATGTAGTATCCTACCTGAAAAGAGAGAATCTGGGTCTGGGCCTGAAGGATTTGTGTTTTCTTGCAGACATATATACATGGATATCTATGGGTACGATTGTTGTTCATAAATGAATTATATATTGCCGGAAAGGCCAGAGAGTTCTACACACGATGAGGTACAATAGAATTTAGCAAGGTGTTACAGTGGAACGAAAATAGCGGAAGGACGTTGTCCTTACACCCCGATTGGCGTGACTTATGACATAAATTATTGGGATGGGACTGCTGGCCTCATGTCTCTATCCATAACTATTGCCACCAGCCACATCTAACAAACTATAGACTTATAATAAGTCTAGAATCTCCTGACATATTATTATGAGGCTAAAATACTCTCCCTCTCTCTCCTACAATCGCCTTCTAAGACGACGCAGTTTTTTGAAACAATGGTTTCGCTTTTAACAAATTTGCTTTCTATATACGTACCATTGTACATTATTGCACATTGTGAGACATTACAATGGAAATTTCTAACAGCTTTACGTAACATTTTACAGAAAACAAGTTTCTAAAGTTCCTGCAAAGGTGACGTAAAAAAATTGGCGTTTTGTATTCGCAAACTAGGTCAGTGTCCACTGGCAAATATTTGAGTCTTTCTCAAAAAACGTCCTCCGTTAAGCTTCAGTGGATCGAATATCAGAACCTGTACTAGGAAAAATATACATTGTTCTGCGTTATAAGAACTTTTTCTCGAAATACTGCTGGGAGGACACATATCTTACAAAATCTTGGAGTGAAATCCTTCCATCAGATGCAAGAAATTATTTGAAACTGGTAACCAATTGAGTTAATCAACACCGGTTCTCCTGTAGTACAAAATTCTTACGTACACACACATACATATATACACACGTAGGCATACAAAAAGAAAGTGAGCACGTGCAGGTACGAAGACACAAAAGAGTAATGAGCGCGCAAAGAATGTGCTCACACGCACAATTATAAAGACACGCATAAATGTGATAAAAACAGACCACGTAGACTAAGTTTCGGTCCCATGTCCTTTTAAGGTCTTGGGTTTCAGTACACTGTTTTGAGGATTTCATTCAAAGCACACTCTCCTTTGTGATATATATATATATATACTAATATATATATATATATATATATATATATATATATATATATATATATATATATATAAACAAACTAACAAGATGCGCAATTCTGTCAAAACAAAGAAAAGGCAGAGTCTTACTACTACCAGTTAAAATGACGTGTGAATGGAAAATAGGGCAAGATTAAAAAAAAAAAAAAAACAAAAAAAAAAAAATACTTTTAGAACCCTGGCATGTTTTAAAAATTCAGGCTATGAAATTAGCCACTAGCCTTCAGGAAACACAGACCTGGTCGAATTTGAACTGTAAGGCCCTACTACCTTTGTAATACCAAAGATAACCTTGGCATAGTATTGACTTGTTCTTGTCACTTTCGACCCGAATGTTCTTTCTTCAATGATGTAATTCTGTATTGCTTGCTACACCTACACGCCGGGTTACCGAAACTCTTCTCATGAAGGCCTGGTGGCATCCCTCTAACGAACTGTTTTGTAATATCTTATTTGGATTACCGGGC